>NC_034596.1:73842486-73856698 GCF_900095145.1 Mus pahari
TTCTCATTCTCTGGCTAGTTCTATCTTCACCTATGTTTAGCTCATTCTTTGTATAATCTGTCTGTAAAACTATCCTGGTAAAACTGTCATACACACACCACCACCATCACTGTCTTCTCTCTTACTGCTTTTAAGTAGCCTCGCTTCCTCTGCTGTTCTCATGTGAGTTGGTCATATCCTACTTCTTATTCCTTCTATCAGACCTTTCTCTGATTCATCATTATGTCTCCCCCTCAATTAGATGTCACTTTCAAACATTGCTGTTTCCTTCTACAAACTAACCTTAGCTTTATTTTTAGGAATTATAGGTGCGTACTAATTGCATGTCTGCATTCCGGCCAGATCATACCATAATCCAGGGTGTGTCTGTACTCTGGCTGGATTATTTATAGCTTTGGATGTGATCCCTTACCAGAGCATCCATGTTGCTGGATTAAAATTCCTCTACAACTTGCTGACACCCATCTTACTGGCCCTCAAAATATAACTTATACTTATTCTTCAGTGTGTGTGTAATCGATTAAGGGGTCCGTTGCAGTCATAAGAGTCTGTGCTCACACTGTAAACAAGTATGGTGTAAATTAGCCCCTAGCAATGACAGTATGAGAACCAAAGAGAAAGTAAATACTCTGATCATGAGAAAAGATAATCACATTTATTGAACCGTTAATAACATAGTATAACATATTAATTTCATTAATAATACCATGTAGTAATATATAGTATTGTAATATTGGTAATATATTGATAGTAATGATATATAATCAATAATATATCATGTTTATCTATGTAAACTGTTACTTAAGTTCTGGCAAGTACTTCACAGGATAACTGTAAAGTCATTTTATAAATGAGAACATTAAGGCCAAGAGTTTAGGTAATTTGTATTTAATCTGAATCCAAAATTGTTCCTACTATACCGACTAAGCTGACTCCTTATTAAAACATCCTAACATAAAGTAAGTAAGTTTTCTTCTGTTTTGTTGACATCACTGGTAGATATTAACTCAGAGAAATGGAAGTGTGGATGGGGAATGAAGACAGACAGACAGATAATAGTATATGTCCGTATTCCTTGTTTAAGTTTGTATCTCAGACACAAAATATGTTTCTTTCAAAGAAGTTTTTCCTTAATAGTATTGACTCCACTTCAGAAAACAGACCAAAAAGCTTGAAAGAAAAAGAACAAATGGGTTTTCTCTTAAAACTTGAAAATACCAGATATTCTCATTGTCAGATAAATTGAAAGAGGGCTAGAGAAATGCTTCAGTAGTTAAGAACACTGGCTGGGGGGCTGGTGAGATGGCTCAGTGGGTAAGAGCACCCGATTGCTCTTCCAAAGGTCTGGAGTTCAAATCCCAGCAACCACATGGTGGCTNATAACCATCCGTAACAAGATCTGACTCCCTCTTCTGGAGTGTCTGAAGACAGCTACAGTGTAATTACATATAATAAATAAATCTTTAAAAAAAAAAAAAAAATTAAAAAAAAAAAAAAAAAAAAAAAAAAAAAAAAAAAGAGCACTGGCTGTCCTTTCTGTGGACTGCGGTTTGACTCCCAGCACCCACACAGCAGCTCACAAACACTTGTATGTTCCAGAGGATCCAGTGCTATCTTCTGGCTTCTGTGGGCACCAGGAACACAAGCACAAACATTCATGCAGGCAAAATACTCATCCATATAAAAATTATTTTAAGATGAACTGGAAGATAGTATTCCAGACCAAATAGGATTCTATAATATTCACTTTCTAGGAAAGTCCAGTTTCTCCTTGACACTATTTCCAAATTATAGCCAAAGCTGGTATGAAATCTGGCCCACTGTTCAACTACCATTCTCCTTTACTTACAATATTTATTCAAAGATATTTTGACCCTATTATACATACTGGATGCTGCCATAGATAAAAAGATACTAAACTAATTCACAACTAATTTGTTCCATTATAATAAAATAGCAACATTACCTAAGAAAATAATTAGAGGTTTGTTTGTTTTTTCACATTGTAGCTGCTAAATCCTGAAGATGATCTCTTACCAGGAAAGATTCGGGACAGCAATCGATCAACACTTCTAGCAACAATTCAGGAACATGGTTACCCAACAATCAACCTGGGAATTGTAGGAGACAAGTAAGTATAGCACTTTGTTCTAAAAAGTAGTTATTCTGCCTTTAATCCCAGCACTCGGGAGGCAGAGGCAAGCGGATTTCTGAGTTCGAGGCCAGCCAGGTTTACAGAATGAGTTCCAGGACAGCCAGAGCTATACAGAGAAACCCTGTCTTGAAAAACCAAAAAAAAAAAAAAAAAAGGTAGTTATTCTGAAATATGAATGTTTACATTACTGGGGTAGGTGGAGTTGGTGCTAAAGAGACAGATTGAACAACGTGGTTTTCTCATTGGTCACATTTTTCAGATGCCTAAATAGAGGTGCATTAGACTATATTAGTAATAAATATTTCTTAAAATGGGTATTACAAAAGGAGACATATTTCACTTTACTGTGGTGTGTTATTCTGGGGACTAAGGATAGTGAAGCCATTGCTGCTCACACTTTGATTTCAAGAAAGATATTGGGAAAACAGATACGAGGCCTAGGAAAAAAACTATCAAAACTAATCTCACCTGGTTCTCTGACATCTAAGCACAGTTGTTTTCCATGGGCTTCATTTTATATCATTGTACAACCCAAATTTCTTCCAGTTTCACCTATTTAAGTGCAAAAGAGGTACATTAACTCTACCTGCTCATATTTAAGAGCACATTGCTCCATAACTACCAAGTCAGTTCAGATCTTTATTCTCCAAATGTTTCTTTCAGTTTCCAATGGTATGTCTCATCATTAAATAAAAAAAAAAAGGTCTCTGTTTTCTGAGCATCCCACTGCTAAGCAACACTGCTACTTAGCCCTTTTCATATGATACAAATTTCTGTTCTCTAGAAGTGTCACTACTTGTAGTAATAATTAAACATCAACCTAGTAAAAATAAAACCAGATCCACTGGAGTGATAGATACCGTATGTCTGTCACCTGTATCTCCCTATCTTCTTTACCACGGAGAAAGCTCATTACGCATTGATCTTTCTTTACGATGAGTGCTTTTGAAAAGCACTCACAAGGTATGTTCTAGTAACATTATTAACCCATCCTAGATGGGAAATGGCCACAGGCCAAATCTTGAACATCAATATCATATGGGTAGCTTTTTAAAGTTCTTCTTTCCTGAGTTTATTTCATGTGCCTTTAAACTTCATTCCTTATAAAAATTCTTACTCATATGTTCACCTGGCTGTTTAAAGAAGCTGATGATCACTGTGCAAGTCACCTAGTATCAGAGGCCCAGCTCCTGGAAAGAAAGTGGGAAGAACTTCACAGCAGGAGGAAGATATCTAGTTCTTTGAATTTGGACCTAATCAGTAATCTGTCTTTTAATATAAATTTTAAGCACCTAAAACCAATATTGACATAGCTACAACTTCAAAGAACACACACAAAGAAGAGACATAAGAGTTTAAAACCAAGCCGGGCAGTGGCAGCGCACGCCTTTAATCCCAGCACTCGAGAGGCAGAGGCAGGTGAATTTCTGAGTTTGAGGCCAGCCTAGTCTACAGAGTGAGTTCCAGGACAGCCAGAGAAACCCTGTCTCGGGGCGGAGGGGGGGGGGGGAGTTTAAAACCACAAGGATAAAATAAGCAAGAAACAAACTCAGCATAAAAAGTCTTAGTTCCCACCAAACAGTAGTGCTGGCCCTGCCTTCAACTGCATTTATGAACTCTTTTTTTTCTTTTCTTTTTTTGGTTTTTCGAGACAGGGTTTCTCCGTGTAGCCCTGGCTGTCCTGGAACTCACTTTGTAGACCAGGCTGGCCTCGAACTCAGAAATCCGCCTGCCTCTGCCTCCCGAGTGCTGGGATTAAAGGCGTGCACCCAGCTTATGAACTCTTTATGACATGGAAGGGTAAGGTAGCTTTTTAGTTATTATTCATATTATTATATATCCTAGCCCTAAATTGCACTGTTCTGACCCATAATTCTATGTATTCTTACTTCCATTCTTCACTTTCCATGTTGGTTTAGTTTGATATTTTCCATGGGTTATATAATGTGCATCCATGTGTGTAATACATGTTAAATAGCACAGGCAAACTTCTAATTACCAAGTGTCTTGGCCACTGCAGCCAGGTTTGGTTTTTTTGCTTGTTTGTTTGGTTGGTTGGTTGGTTGGTTTGGTTTGGGAGGAATCTTTTTTTTTTTTTCTTGTTTTTTTTTTCTTTTTTAAGGTACATAGGTATTTGGTAGACTGTATTACTGACATTATCTTATTATAAAAGCAAAACACCTTTAAAGTACTCTTGTGTTGGTGTACTAATAGATATAACTTTTTTAAAAAGCAGGTTTGTGGAGAAGGACTGAATTGTCCTTTGTTGAGAGACTTACAGACTCAGGAGTGATGAGATCCTGAAGTGGGAGGGCAGTTCGAAGAGATAACATCAAGGCCCTCAAGGGACACAGACCTTTCATTCCTTTCAGATTCAGGAACGAAGGGAATTTTTAGGGTGGGAGGATAAAGTTCCATAACGTGGTAACCTAGCCTGCATGCCTGAAGTCACAAGGCACTGAAAGTAAAGTTATAATTCAAGGCTGTTTCCAGCTGCAAGGAGGGAGACTGCAAGAGCACCCAGCGTGCTTTATCAACTCTGCCCCAGAGAGAGCTGAGAGAGTAGGGGAGACTGAGATGGAAGAGGAGCCTATGATCTAACACTGATGTCAAGTTCTTAATTAATTTGTGATAGGCGTTTCCTGATGATGTTGTAATGTTGATTTTAAATTTAATCTCAAAGCATACTTTGAAAGTATAATGAACAACAAACTATAAAACCAGGATAGTGGGCAATTACGAGAAATGTGCCACTTTCTAGTGTTTACCCTTTTATTTGATAGCAATACCTTATATAAAACTGAGAATGTAGGACCCCCCAAAAATGGGGAGATCCTTGCTCTAGTCTCGGGATGGCGCAAACCCCCCTCAGGAACTCACAAGAGACCGTTCTTGATGCAAAACACACGAGGCTTTATTCCAGAACTCTGGGGACAACTCATATCGGCTTAGAGTTGACCCCAAAAGGGAGAAGGACCCTTCTTTTTATGGGCCCTCAAGGGGGAAGAAGGAAGGAGGGAATAGGGGATTTCCAACACATGGCCTTAGGCCATCAATCTAACAAGTTTTAGCTTCCTGATTTGAGATGATTTGCAAAGAACAGGTATAGGAGGGGTGAGGGTTGGAGTCTTGTGGAGGAGCAAGTTACCAGGGAAGTTTTTCACCTATAGCCTAGCAACCAAGACCCACAAATTCTTGGCAAAAAGCTACAACAATCGGCAAATGCATGAGTTCACACAACAATCAGGGCCTGCACAAGCACAAATTCAAAAAGTACAAATGTTTCTAAGCTACTGGGGCGTAATAAACTTTTTCCCTTCACCAGCAGTAGAATCTATTTCATCAATCTAGGATTTTAATGATTTCTTTCATTTTGTCAAAGCCTTACAAGAACAGGGTTGTTGTAATATAGACTTTCTCAGTCTTAGAGTGCTGTATTAAAGAAGCTCAGATGAATGGTTTAGAACTCAGAGGTGGAGTGTGGGAGGCAAGAATGGACTGCTTTTCTAATGAAAATCTGTACTGGGAATTTAGCAAGGGAAACAAGGTACATCACTGTACAGCTATTGATATTCTGTGTAGGTTGCCTCTTCATTCTTTTTGCTATGCATTTCCTTTTCTAGTGAAAGCAAATATTGTTATACAGAAGCTTCTGTGAGAACCTCTACAGGGAAACAAGTAGTCATGGGAGGAGCTCTGGGTGAGAAACAGCTCAGGAATGTTTTCAAGCACAGAGCCAGGCTGAGCTCCGATAGATGAGGGTAGAAAGTGATCCTCGTATTCTTGTCATCTAAAAAGTCCTGAGAGTGGCTTTTAGTTTCTGTATGATTATACTTTATAGCTCTTGTTCTTATCATTTACCATGGTTTTTTTCATTCAATATAAAACTAGAAGAGTAAGTGTTAATAACTGTTTAAACCGATTTAAGCTAAAGTTTGCTAGCCGTTTATTTGTTTGTTTAATGTCTGTATGGGCATTTTGCCTGCGTGTATATCTATACAGCATGTGTGCCTAGTGCTGTGGAGGCCAAAGAGGACATTGGATCCCTAGGGCTGAAGTTATAGGCAGCTGTAAGCTGTCTTGTGGGTGCTAGGAACCAAAACTGGATCCTCTGAAAGAACAGCCAATGCTTTTAACTGTGGGTCCATTTCTGCAGCCTATAACATTTACCTATGTCTTGTGTACCTTTTGTTTAAAAGAAGAAACTGAGTTCATAGGTCAGTGAGAATTATAAGAGGAAGGCTTCAAATACCTGAAAGTTAACTGTATTTTTAAGTGTTCTAGAAATAATAAGTCTACATTAAAACATATTCTCTATATTTTGCACACTCTGTAAGGAACACAATGTGTTGGAGTTTCTAGGGGATTTGGTTTGTCTCCTTTCTTTCCTTAAAAAAAAAGTCTAATTTTGAAACCCAGCAATGTTAATGAATTCATCCAACATTATAAAGCTAGTTAGTACAGAGGCAGAAATGGAATCTAAATATCTTGAGGTTGATAATGCACAATTCTTTGCTATAATTTTGAAAATGTGATGAAAACATATCAGAAGAGCTGCAGCAACTAAGCTTAGGTAGTCAGAACAAATTTGATAAAGTCCAAAAATTTGAAGAATTTGTAGCATTTGGATAGAAAAAGATGATAGGTTAATCCAGATAGGAAGCATAAAATTTGCAATATTAGGCCAGACTGATTAGAACAAAAGGTTGGGGTAGAAAGAATACACATAAATTAGGCACATATTTGGGGTTAGACCTGCCCATACCAGTTGAATTTGAAGCTTTTTTTTCCAAAGCAGAAGTGGTATAGTAAGTCATTATTTAGAAAAATAATTTGACTGCAATGTTTCAGATAGGCTAACGGCTTAAGAGTGATACAGCTTACTCACTGTTTAGTCAGTCAGCAGGAAACGTTCATTGTATCTGAACATAAGCTACTTGGTCTTAATGAAAACCCCACTTATGAATCAGCTGAAGTGGGCTAAGACTTTCTAACTGTAAAAAGTGATGATGTGACTGCTCCAAGTAAGGTTGAGGGGAAAGTTTTAATTGGGGAGAGAGAGAGAGAGAGAGAGAGAGAGAGAGAGAGAGAGAGAGAGAGAGAGACTAGCTAGGGGCATCTGGAAGAGCAGAAAGCTGGGAGAGAAAGAAGTAGATTGAACACAACAGACCAGTCTTGGCCATGGGGGGACAGGGAATGAGCAAGAGAAGAGAAAGAAACAGCCAAGAAAGGGGGGAGAGGGAGGGAAAAGAAAGGAATGAGAGAGGAAGACAAAAGAGGGAGGAGAGAGTGCATAGCTGAAATAGCAGAGTTAAAAGAATGAGAAGCTGGGGGGTGGGGCTGGAGAAGTTTAGGGAAAGGGAGGAGGTGAGAAGAACTAGATACCTGGAGGCCAGCATAAGCTTTGGTGTGCTAATAGCCACCACTGATAACCATTTGTCCATTCTGACAGTGAGGAGGAACTGGCTCCTTTGGTAGAGGGAAATAAGCACCAGAATTTGGGGGAGTATTGATCCTTTTGGACCTAACACTAACAAACTTGTATGTTTACCCCAAGCTGCTGATCCATGGGTCACAGAAAGTAGCAACAATGCTGTAAATTCAGTGCATCCAACTGTGAGTTTTAAGTAAGTTATTGAAAATACAAAAGAGAGACCTTAGCACTGAGGAGTTACAGGCTAATAATAAAAATACTTACAAACATTTCAGATATTAAACTCAGATTTCAAAAATAGAATTAAAAAGAAAGAAATCAAGAGAAATGGTAAAGGTTGTTACATAGCACGCAATAGTACCACTGTTATTAGTGTTGATTCATCTTCACTTGAACAACACTTTATTAAAATAGTATGTTTAGCCAGGCAGTGGATTTTAATCTCTAATCCCAGAATTTAGTAACTGGAGGCAGGCATATCTCTAAATTTGGGGTGAGCCTGGTTTACAAAGTTTCAGGACAGCTACGGATACACAGAATAACCCTATCTCAAAAATAAATAAATAAACAAACAAACAAACGGCTGTTATGCCTCTTTAGCAGTTTTATATCCTGCCATTTGTAATCTATGCTTTCTTGGCTTTTGAAGCTTTTCTTCCTATGTTCATTCTCCTAATACAAGTTTTCCTATGGCTCTCCCTTCCTATGGCTTTCGGTCCTCATTCAGTAACAACATTGGCTCCCAAATCCTGTCTTCCCTTCCTTGAATATGAAACTAGTCAAGTTTATTCAAAACAGATGAGAACCATCTGGTTCAGTAACCAGTCAGTCTGTTTGTACTACTAGACAGCATGAGTTACTGAGTGCCATTCATGCCAGGAAATACAGAGTTGTAGCCAACACTTAGTTAAAATATTGGTCATCTGGGCATATGTGAATTTCAACTTTTATATTTTCTTTCTAGTTTCCTCATAAAATTGCTTTCATGTATAGCCTAAACATAGTAGGTAAAGAATTTGTTATATTGAGTCAATGTATGTACTTTCCCAACAAATAACAGTAAGCTTCTTGATTAATAGGACAAAGTATGTGTTGATAGTCCCTGTGTCCACAGCAATTGGAGGGTACGTCTCTTGGACTGGACAATCCAGCCATCTTTTCCTATACTGTCTTCACTTTCCATCAACCTTAATTTAATTAAATTATGTTCAAGGCTGCAGTATTGGCTCAGTTGTTAAGAGTACTTGTCATGAGGGCCCAGCTTTGGTTCCTAGCACCCACATGGAGGCTTATGGCAATCTATAACTCTAATCCCAGGGGATCCAGAGCTCTCTCCTGACATCTCAGACACCACGCGTGCACATAGTGCACATAATGCACACAAGCAAAACACTCAAACACATAAAATAAAATCACTTTTAATTTCAAAAATAAAGTTCAGTATTAATTGGGTTCATTTCATTCTGAAAACTGTTTTTAACTATTATACTGTTTGTACCTCAGCTTAAGACATAACTCAGTCACATAGCTTCTCAAGTACTGACTTGGACCTTGTAACATTTCAAGACTTGAGCTCCTTCCTGTAATTAAGTAAAATGCCCCCACCCCCCATTTCTGGAAAAGAAGACTCCTTAGAAGCCAGCCACACTCAAATCCTGCTGAGTTCCTTGGCCTTGTCTTAGACTGTACTTGGATTTCAACCTTGCAGCTGCCAATTTGTAAAGCTGCCTCTTCACATTAAAGCACGAAGTAGAAGATTAACAAGTACTGAGACAGCTAATTGGGTTCTTAAAAAATTGGCACTTTTCGCAAAAATTATCAAGATAGACTTAATAGTACATTGATTACTTGGGCAAAGCCCAAGTGCCTTACAGCTTCCAATTTGTGAGCCAAACAGGTTTAACTTCTTAGTGCTTCCCTAATGTTCTTAAAAGTGGGACATTTTTAATCAACTAGGAGAGTTAGATTTCACTTTAATTGGTTATTTATAAATTGCCTACTTCCTTTTAAGTGAACTCTTCTGCTCAAAATATAGTTTTAAATTTTGATCAAAAGAATGTTTATCATGTATTGAAAAACTATTTTTCTCATTAACAAAGAATTCTTCATACTTTAAAAGATAGTCTCATTCTTTTTTTTTTTTGGAAACAGGGTTTCTCTGTGTAGCCCTGGCTGTCCTGGAACTTACTTTATAGACCAGGCTGGCCTCGAACTCAGAAATCCGCCTGCCTCTGCCTCCCAAGTGCTGGGATTTAAAGGCATGCGCCACCACGCCCGGCTTGTCTTCTCATTCTTAATGGGAGACTTCTTCAGTGGCTCTTAAAGTTACCTTTCTGAATCCTTAAACCTTGATATTTTGTTTCTTCAAGTAGTTATCTCTTGTACTATACCAGTAATTTCCTACCTGTATAAAGTGAGGACATGACGGCTCCAAGGTATGGTTGACAGGAAGTTTTTTATTGTAGATATGAGGGCAAGTACAGCCAGAAGCGTCTGGAAGGGTCCATATGAGGAAATGAAAGCAGTTAACTAAACATGGCCAGCAGATAGGACCAGGCCAAGAGAGGAGAAGGAGATAGAGAGCAAGAGGAGGACCAAAAGAAGCAGGCAGGTAGACAGACAGACAGACAGACAGACAGCAAAGAACAAATGGCTGAAATGGCAGAGTTTTAGGGGAATGAGAAGCTGGAAGAAAGAAGGCTGATGATGAAGACAGGCAAGGTAAGAAGAGCCAGGAAGGCTGTAAGGACTCTCTAACAGGTATTTGAGAAGCTGAGAAAGCCTGGAGGCTAGCATGAGCTTTGGTATGCTAATAGGCACCACAGGAAGCCATTTGTTCTCTCTTTTTTAAAATTAGATATTTTCTTCATTTACATTTCAAATGCTATCCCTTTCCTAGTTTCCTCTCCGAAAGTCCCCTATACAGCACCACCACCACCACCACCACACACACACACACACACACACACACACACACACACACACACACACACACACACACACACACACACCCGCCCTGCTCCCCAGCCCACCCTCTCCCTCTTCCTGGCCCTGGCATTCCCCTGTACTGGGGCATATGATCTTCTCAAGACCAAGGGCCTCTCCTCCCATTGATGGCCAACTAGGCCATCCTCTGCTACATATACAGTTAGAGACACAGCTCTGGGGGTACTGGCTAGTTCATATTGTTGTTCCTCCTATAGGGTTGCAGACCCCTTCAGCTCCTTGAGTACTTTCTCTAGCTCCTTCATTGGGGGCCCTGTGTTCCATCCATCTAGATGACTATTTGTCTTCTTTCTTTTGGACCTGATAACTACACTAACCTCACAAACTGTCCTAAAGACGCACAACCCAGTTCCGATTATTATGTTTCATTCATATATTTCATATACATATATATATATATATACATATACTCATTTTAATCAATATATTTGACTTCAGTCAATAATATATCACTAATTTGTTTGTTTGTTTGTTTGTCTGTTTGTTTATTTTGGACAAGGTCTTAACTGTGTAGCTGTGGCTGGGCTGGATCTCCCTGTGTAGACTAGGCTAGCCTCAAACTCACAGCAATCCACTTAGCTGTCTCCAAACTGCTGAGATTAAATGCATCCAGTTCCACACCTAGTATTTTCTTATTTTTTTTAAAATGTTGTCTGCACTAACTTATTGGCTTCATAGCTTGGCCTTGTTTTCTTTTCTTTTTATACTGCATAGTGTCAAAATGCCTTGTGGAGCTGAAGTAGGGGGAAGTAACAGCCATGTATAGCACATGTGTTATGCTGGATATGAACTAGTGCCCAGCAAATGCTTGTAGTTATCCTTGCTCTTTAAAGAGATTAGTAAATGCTCCCAAGCTGCTTTTGTTGTTTGGGTATTTATTAACTGCATTTGTTCTTCAATCCACAAGACCTAGGACTTCTCACAAACTTCCATCTTCATTCATCTTAAAACAAAAACCTAATTAGCAGATTTTGCTCATCTGTTTTTATATTAAGTACTTTAAAATAAAAATGTATTTGCTTTCTGAGCACTTTGACGTTTGAGGGAGGGGAGCTGAGATTATAATTACATTTTTTTCCTTTCTTCCTTCCAAACCCTCCAATCTAGCTCCGCTCTGTTCTCCTTCAAATTCATGGCCTTTTTTCATTAAGTGTTATCGCATGCATAAATGTAGATAAATACATATTGCTAAATGTAACCTGTTCAGTGTGTATAATATTACTTGCATGTACGTTTTCAAGGCTAACTACTATACTAGGTAGGTACTGGACAACCAGTTTGTGTGCTCTTCCCTAGAGAAGGGCACCTCTTCCACTGCCAGCTTTATTCAGTTGCCTGCAGTTCCTGGTGTACGGCTGAGGCCTTGTGAACTTCTCCCCATTCCTTTTGGCATGTTCCTTGCTGTCATCCTAGTTCAGCTCACATTTGACCAGTCACGTTGGCAAGAGACTTGATGGGTGCAGCTTCTGATATTACTCAGAGACACAGCCTCACAGCAAACTACCTTGTGTTATGTCTCTTACTGTCTCTGCCCATCTCCTTCCTCAATGTTCCCTGAGCCTTAAGTGTGAGTGTATTGTATAGATATATCCTTTGGGACTAGGCTCCACAACTCTGCCTTTTGATTGGTTTTGGTTTTCTGTAATGGTCTCTATCTGCTGCAAAGAAAAGTTTACTTGATGAGGGATGAAGACTAGATTTATTTGTAGGTATAAGGACAAGTATTTATAAATTGTTGTTAGGGATTATGATGGTTTGGTAAATTAACAATTGTAGGTTCTCCTCCAATACCTTGACTTCACTAGCACCTAGTAATCAGCTAAGTTTCTAATACAAGGCATGGTTTGCCTATTGTTGAGTAGGTTTTAAGTCCAATTATAAAGCTCTTGGTTACAGTCAAGGTATGAGTGGTGCCACTACTCCACCCTTAGGGTTATCAGGCCATGCTGATCATTGATGTGGTTCATAGATGCCATAGCTAGTTAGAACTGTTGGCTACCTCCCTCCTTTGTAACATTACATAATGCCTCAGGTACCAGGAAAGCTAATCATCAGAGAAGGGACATTGAGATCAGTTCCCACTCAGGGGTCTCCGAGTCCTTGTCTCTGAAGTGCCAGGTCTCTTCAGAAATAGGGTCTGAACCTTCCACCTCTTGAGGGAGCAAAAGGTAACAGCAGTAGGCTGTATGTTTTGGAAGTCTTTTAGATAGCCCTGACCAACAACTCAAAAAAGGGCTCGTCATGTCTGGTATTAGCATTTTTGCTAGATGGTCTGTGTCTATTGGAGAAAACATCATCAGCCCAGATGAGAGAAACCCATTAAAGCTATATATTTCTATACAGAATACGCGCGCGTGTGTGTGTGTGTGTGTGTGTGTGTGTGTGTGTGTGTGTGTGTGTGTGTGTGTTTTAGGTAAATAGTTAATAGTATGGTTCCTTGTGGCTTTTTCAGACATTCTTATTTTTATTTTACTCTTCTTTCCCTCCCTTTTCCCCATTTCCCCTATCAGATCTCTGTACACTGCTGGTCACCTTTATCCTCATCCCACTTTCTTCTGTATTTACCTCCCTTCCTCTCCCCCAGGGCACCCCCTTTCCTATTCTGTGCACTTTGAATTTATAAACTATAAACTTGGTTAAAGGTTTTGTCTTCATCTTTAATTTACAGCAGACTTCATAGTAAAGCAAAAATATTTTTTTGCTACTCAGGATCATAATCATTTTTAGCAAAGACAGCTTTTCAGAAGTAAAAGCATTTTAATGAAGCAGGTACCATCTGTTGGTCAGCCAGAAAAACCAGGGCATATACTTTCAACCATATATTCTTCCTTCACAAAAACTGACTAGTTTTTGGAAAGTCACATTAATTCTCTGGTAGATGTACTTTGAGATATAGGTAGTTCTCTTGCACCTTTTTCCACCTATGCCTTTAAATCAATCTCTCCATCATATCTTTGGGATTAAATGATTATATTGATATTATAGCAAATAATATAGGCCGAGAAAGGAGCATTATGATAATAATTAGCACTTATTTTAAAGATAGAACTAAGTCAAGGAAAACTGGATTTTTGTGCTTTTTTTTAAACAACACATTTAGAACTTTAAAAGAGTGGTATTGACATCGGTCATCATCTCTGAAACTAAAGATGAATGTCATGGCTCTAGGTTGAAGAAAAGATTTCTTTTTTCTCTCCATTTAAGTCAAATATGTAAATGATTCTAATGTTCAGAAAGTGAGAAGAGGCAGAGGAGATGTTTCAAGGGTTGAAGTGCTTACCAAACAAATATGAGGACTGGAAGTCTTAGCTCCAGAAACCAGGTAAAAGCTAAAAGGGCATGGGAACACTTGTAATCCTAACAGGCTATTTTCAGGGCAAGTTAGTTACCTGGGCTAGGCAATCAGTGAGACCCTGCCACCATATAAAGAGTGAGAGTGATGGAGAGAGATATTGTAAATAACTTAAGGTCTCCTTACTCAACATGCGCGCGCACACACACAACACATCAATGGACTACCAGTGCCAGCTACCCAAGTAATGACATGAGACATTTTATTAATTATGAATGCTTTAAGCCTTAGCTTAGGCTTGTTCGCAACTAAGGTTTTTTTTTTT
>NC_034596.1:73856778-73859641 GCF_900095145.1 Mus pahari
GGAAGAGCAGTCAGGTGCTCTTACCCACTGTGCCATCTCACCAGCCCCCCAACTAGCTCTTAAAATTAACCAGTTTGTACTAACCTAAGTTGTGCTACTCGGCTTGCCACCTCTCCTTAGTCCTGGCACCTGGAAAATCCTTTGATCCCGATTCTTTCCCAGAATTTCCTACTAGCTATTAGCCGTTCGGCTCATCATTAAACTAATCAGAAAGGTGAAGCGGGTTTGGCCTAATGCTGCTTGTGTTATACTGTTAATTTTGGTCCTCAAAACTGCTTACATGAGGTGTCTGAGGGACCCTGACCCCAGTTGGCTCCAATTGGTAAATAAAAATGCCAGCAGCTAGTGGCTGGGCAGGAAAGGCAGAGGTGGAACTTTTGGATTCCTGATCTTGGCAGAGAGGAGGAGGAGGAAGAAAGAGGGAGGAGGAGGAGGAAAAAGAAGAAGAAGAGGAGGAGGAAGAGGAAGAAGAGGAGGAAGAAGGAGGAGAGGGGTGTAGCATGGACCAGCCATGTAAGAATTCTGGTAAGTGGCCCTAGTGGCCACTTCCCCAACTGGGTTTGGGGTGGCAGAGATAAAATATAGATTTTAAAGATGTTAACTCTGAAATATTGGAAGGGAGTGTTTGCTATCCGTGAAAAGGACTAGAAGTGCCCAGTCATTAAGCTAGTCAAGGCAGGCATATTAAAATTAACTGGTGTGTGTGTGTGTGTGTGTGTGTGTGTGTGTGTGTGTGTGTGTGTTTAATTCACAAATCCACATAGCGTTTGTGCGGGTACACATGTGTGACCTGTCTAGAGCACAGAGCAGTCGACAATAAGCTACTACAGAAAGGTGACTTAGGCAAATGAGAAAGGAGACACATCTTTATACAGTGTAAAAAGACACACACACATATGTGTATGTTACAACATTTCAACTTTAGCATATAGCGGGAACCATACAAGTATGTTCGAAATACAAATAAAAATGTTTTGTTTTAAATTATATCAAATTTTGATAGGAATGAATTGGTTAATTGAAAATCATCCATTTTCTTTATCATATTATCTGTCTGCATGTGTATGTATGTATGAATGAATGTATATGTATCGATGTATGTGTGTATCTCCCCCCCCCCAAAAAAAAAAAAAATGAGAGGAAGAACAGTATGACCCATAACATAGTTTCTTATTGCGGAGTTCAAATCACTTTCTCCCTCTATGCTCCATATTATAACAGAAAATAATCATTATATAATCTTCAATATTCTCATAGGCTCAGCATATTGGGGGGCTGGTTTTGGGGAGAGTTATTTCTTTGTGTGTTAGGTTTTTTTTGGAACTATCTGTAGATCAAGCTGTCCTCTAACTCGAGAGATTCGCCTGCCTCTGCTTCCTAAGTGCTAGGATTAAAGGGGTGCCCTGCCACACCTTAATGTTATGTAGACCAGTCTTTCACTCATGGAGAATATTAAGGAAAATCTTTTACAGCTAGTCATCATGGTTTTGGTTTGATTATTTTAATAAGAAAAATCCTTTTTATGAGGCAGCACATTTTTTCTTATGTTATTATTATTACAGTCAGGATATTATTTCCATAATACTAAGCCAAATCTCTGCTTCTTCTAAAATAAACTGCCTCCATCTTCTATATAATGGCCTTTCAGACATGTGACTGCACAATCCTATTTCACATTACTTAGTTCCCTCTCAAAGAAAGTGCCACTTATCATTATAAAAATATTAAATGGTATGCTCTCTTCCATTCTCAGAAACTATTATTTGCTGTAATTTCATTATAATTGTTTATTCCCAAAGCTACTATTAGAGAGATTGATTTAAAACAAAGATTAATCTGGCACACTTACGGAGTGCCTACCTTGTGAAAGGGTTTGGTAGGGCACTTGCCAAGCCTGGATAAAATGAGAATGTTCAATAAAGCCGTTGGTTACAGCTGATGTCAGCTTTATACCACCAGCTTTTACTGTAACTGTGGCCTCTCCCGCTCCTCTCTCACTGTTCTAACTTTGAGGCTAGTGTCACCACGCTTGTAGTTCTCCCGATTTACATGCCAGTCATTTTCAGTCTCTTATCTCTCGAGGCATTTTCCTAAAAGTTAACAATAAAGTAGAACTTTAGCTGAAAACGGGAAGCCCTATCTTCCATATGTTTGAAGTGTTATTATTCTCTTTGCTTTAATAGAAAGTTTGCATAAATGATTAACAATGTTTTTTTGCTTCCATCTTAACTTTCATTACAATTTATACAACTTTATTGTCTTTCTTTGGCGCTATTTGCTTGGCTTCAGATAGATACTATTTGCTCTCTTGTATTCTTTATTATTTTGGAAATTATACCATCTAGAACCCTTTGTTGTATTCCTCACAGATACTGGTTCTCATAGTCAAATATATTCACTATTTCATTTTTCTAACATATTTTTATTCATTATTATATAAACTGGAGACCTATCACACTTAACCCTGTAATATTCCTCATATTCAAATAAGATTTATACATATGACAGCTTTTGCCTGAAGGTGGACTAAAAAGAATGATGTGTTTTTCACAATATGAATATCATGGTCACTTAGAAGAATAGTTTAAAAACGAAAACAACATGATCTTGAATATCTCCCTATGTCTGCCAACCTCAGTATCTTCTCCTATCCTGTTTACATAACAGAATTCTGAATCATAACATTCATAACAGAACTAACTCATAGGTATGGAAGTATATTGTTCTTTTAAAATATGAGCATTGTTGTCATTAATTTTATTTCTCAAATGTGAGTTCATTATATATAGGGAATTCTGTCTTAAATATCAGGACAGATTTTTTTTTTTGCAGTTTTACTATCTGATCCTTGAAAAATTAATAT
>NC_034596.1:73860546-73863004 GCF_900095145.1 Mus pahari
TTTTTTTTTTTTAATCAATTGGGTATGTTAGTTAATACCTGTAATTTTAACACTGATGGTAGAGTGTTCAAGGCCAGTCCAGGCTACATAGTGACTATAAGACCAGTTAGGTATGCATAATAAAACACAAAACAACATTTTTTAAAGCTTTATTTATTTATTACATGTAAGTACACTGTAGCTGTCTTCAGACACTCCAGAAGAGGGAGACAGATCTTGTTACAGATGGTTGTGAGCCAACATGTGGTTGCCGTGTTTGAACTCAGGACCTTCGGAAGAGCAGTCAGGTGCTCTTACCTGCTGAGCCATCTCACCAGCCCACAAAACAAATTTTTAAGAAGTCTGGTGAAAGAACTTTGAAGCAGATAAAAAAATAAGAAAATAATAACTTTTGTTAATATTTTAATTTGAAAATGTTTTATAATTTAAAATGAATCCTAAAAGGAAAGTAAATTCATGGCTTGTAAACAAGTCCATTGTTATGTCTTATCAAAATAACTACTTTCCATCAGATTTTAGGATTCCCATAGCTGTTCTAAAACATCCATCCATGCAATGCAGTTGATAGTCATTCCAGGAAAATCTTTGCCTATGTCTATCTACTTTATACTCTGTTTTTTTAATGCTTTTACATAAGAATCCAATCTCATTAGAATCTTCCTTTTATTATATATCATATGTTCATCAAAATAAAACCCATACAACTGTTTCTCCTTGGGCTGGGATGGAACAAACACTTAATGAGTTTGTGCCCCCTTACTCTCCTGTCGTACTTTATTACTACCTTGCTCCCTGAATATCACTTTTCTTTTCCTATAAAACTGACATAATATCCACCCAGACTAACATGCAACATAAATGAAATTGTAAGTCCTCTAGTTGTTGACATATCTGAATCTATTATGCCATCATCTTTGATCACCAGAAGTGTACTACACAAGTAGTCAGAGATGGGAAACAGGAAGGTGGAGATGGACAGCACCCAGATGGTGGGCCTAGCTGTGATGCTAGACAAGATGGCATCCAAACTGGAAAGCAACCATTTTATTAATCTACTAGCCACAAGGTAGAAAGTAGCATTGAGCATTTTCTTCAAAACAAGATGAATTACAGTAAGAATTTGGGACAAAATCTCTTGGAATTTACTTTTGCAAATTAATTTTTCATGTGACCCATTGGTGATTAGATGATCACACAGGTTTTTTTTTCCTTTTTCTTTTATTGTTATTTGTGTTGTTTTGTTTTTTGTTTGTCTGGTTTTATTTTATTTTTTTACAAAATAGGGAAAAGGTTTACTGAATAATATGAAAGGAATAAGGAAAATCCATGAGAAAGTATACTCCTTTGTAATCATCAGTTAGCCAAGACTGTCCACCTACAAATATTGGTCCCATGATCATATGTGTGTTATTGATGTTTTGTTTCAAAATACTTTTCAAAATCCTGTACAGCCAACATGTTATAAATGACATAAGATTGGTAAAATTAACTGTTTCCTGTATCAGCACAAAATTATGTTTTATCGATATTCATTTGAACTATAACATTGTGAGGTGTTATTTCTACCACATAACAAAATAATTTGCTATACTTTTCCTTAAATCAAAATGAAAAAGAATCCTTAGTTCAGTACAATCTTTCTTCCATATTTGCCTAACCACCTTAACTTTAAAATTCACTTTACAGTGGATTTGATTTGTTTTTACCATGGGCTCTTCCTTCAGTGAACATATGAGTACTTTTTGTACATCTAGCTGAAGTGCCCTATATTGGTAGGCAGAACCTCCCACAAAGCACTTTCCAAGGTTTTATTTTCATAGATTCTCCTTGGGAGGCTACTTCTGAGGTCCAAACAACCCCAGAAGTGCAAGCAGGAAAATGACCTGCCTTGCCATTTGGACTTTTCACATATACTCTATAAATTGATTTAAATCTCAACCTCTGACCACCACTGAACTTTAAAGAAAGAAATACCTGGCATCCTAAAATTATATTTTGCCAGACTATTGGATAAATGACAACCTTTCCTAGAAACACAGATGTTATGGTTACTATTCCTAGTGTTTTATACATTATATCATTCAGTGTGGTAACAATTCTATTATCCTTACTTTACAGATGGAAAACTGAGGCAAAAGAGGTTTAGGAACTTGTCTAAGGTTTAACATTTAGCAAGTAACAGCACCAGGATTTAAACTCAGGGAGACTTAATCCATCTGGACCCAATAGCCTTCCTACCCCCTTCCCTTATCAAGTAGTTAAATAAGGTGACTGGATATCTAGCTTCACGGACATGAGAGATTTGGGAAACACAGTCACTATAAAAGATATCTTTTTAAAAAAAAAAAAGATTTATTTATTTTTTATTTATATGAATACACTGCAGCTATCTTCAGACACAACAGAAGAGGCCATCAGATTCCATTACAGATGATTGTGAGCCACCATGTGGTTGCTG
>NC_034596.1:73863532-73885009 GCF_900095145.1 Mus pahari
AAAGAAAGAAAGAAAGAAAGAAAGAAAGAAAGAAAGAAAAGAAAATGAGAAGCCAGGCTTACCTTCTTCTCAGATGTCTGTGTCACATGTCCATGAAGGAAAGAAAGTAAACACTACTCTCTTCCAAGTAAGACGTTCTCAGAAAAGGAGAGTGTGAGCTGGGTATAAAGTACCTCTTCTCCCCAGACCTCAGATACACGGGTACCTTGGAGGGGCCTGGGGTACTTACTTGCCTTCCCCAGGATTCCCTTTACTCTCACACAATAGCTCATACAACCTGCCTTCTTTTTTTCCTATCCTTTCTTTTTGCAGTAAGCTCCTATTGGCTCTTCATAGTCCTTGGGGTTTCCCCCTTCCACTTCCTATTTGACAGACTCCATGTTTCCAAGCTTGAGGAAACCTGCAGAATCTTCTTCTTCTATCTGATCATTTCTGCCAAGCCCTTCACTCTAGTCAGGCCGTAGTCCATTGCGATCTGGCTCCAAGTCACTTGCTTTAAAGATCCTTTGTTCATTGGGTTTGTTTTCTGAGACAGAATTTCACTCTGCAGCCCAAACTGGCCTCAAACTTAACAGTGAACATCCTGCTTCAGCTTCATGAAGGACGATAAAACGAGCATCAATCACCATATTGACTTTCTCTAAAAAGTCTTATGTGATCCTGTTGGCATGCAGGGTCACTAACTATACTCGTATGTCCAGGACTTCCAGGACATGTGACTTTCCATACATAGGATATCTGTGGGCAAACCAAAATACTTCAGACATCCTACAGCACCCCACTGTCTCCTCTACTGCATTGTTTGAACAAAAAGCCCTGTGAAAGTGCCAATAGCTACTACTTCAGCATTGTACAAGGTTCTTTTTCCATATTAATGCTTACATTCTTAATTGTAGAGACCCATTTGATTCCCACTTCACACAGAACACACTGTTATGCTCACAACAATGTAAACCAATAACATTTATAAAATAGTTTTCAGTTAGCACTGTTTATTTCTTTCTGTATTAACATACTTGTCTTCATTATTCCAGCCCAGATGACTTACTCAATGCCTTGAATGAGGGTATCAGCCGTGCTGATGTCATCATCACGTCAGGAGGTGTGTCCATGGGGGAAAAGGTATGGAAAATAGGCTCGTGGAACTTAGTCACTTAATGATTTTACCTTTGATCCACTATTGTGGTTTGGTAGAATTTTGATTTGATTTCTGCTTCTACAGTAAAACACTCTGACCCAAAGAACACAGAGACAGAGAAACTTTCTTGACTTATACCTCCAGGTCTATCATTCAAGGGAGTGAGTGCAGGAACTTGAAGCAGAAACTATTAAGGAACACTTCTTGCTGGCTAGATCGCAGGCTCATGCTGAGCTAGCTTTCTTATCTAGCCCAGGACCACCTATCGAGAGAATAGTACCACCTTTTGGTTGGGCCCTCCTACATCATTTCATAATTAAGACCATCCCTTGCAGAAATACCCACAGACCAACCTAATAAAGACAATTGAGTCTCCTTTTACAGGTAATTCTAGGCTATGTCAAGTTGACCATTAACAACACTACTAAGTAGGCATCTAGTATTCATTATCAGAATCCCACAAAGCTAAAAGCTTGAAGGCTTCAGAAAGCACTGGTCTTTCTAAAAAAGATGCCATGGAATTAATCAGGGTGTTTACATCAGGAGCATCCTGGAAAATCTCACAAACTATAGAATGCCTTTTTTGCTCATACTTGAAGACATGTTTTTCACTTACTTTTACATTGGGACTTCCTTTATATATTTATGCCCAAGATAAAGAAATATCCACCTTTCTTCAGTTTGAACATGCCCTCAAAGAGGCAACCAATTGATAATTGCAACGAAAAAATATATACATATGTATGACTTTATATGACTAAAGTTTTTGTACATAGTATATCTTAATCTTATATAAATTTCAGTTTTAGCATTGTAGTATCACTAAGTTTGTATGTCTTAATGAAGTGTTAGTTTATGATTATTAGACCCATTGAATAATGTTATTAAAGTAAAATATTCCTTGCTATAATCAAATTTATGGCTTGTCTCAAAAATATTTTAGAAATGTTTTACCTATTTCTAAATTTTCTCATATCTCATAATAATGACTTAAATTTTAAAATTATGATGTCATCATAAGTTTTAATACATTCGTATTTTCTTCTATTTTTTTTGAGTCAAGGTTTCCTATAGCCCAGGCTACCCTTGTACTTGTTATATAGCTAATGATGATCTTGAACTTCTGGTCCTTCTGCTTCCAGCTCTAGCAGGAGAAACAGATGTGCTACCATGCCTGGTTTTTAAATTAATATTTTCTAGGAGCTAGAGTATATATAATATATAATTGTATACATGACCTTAGACCCTGCCCCGTATAGTTATGAAATGGCCTAAGCTTACAACCTGACCCTGGTTCATGAATTCTTTTGTCTCTGAGAACAAATTCAGTAACCTGAACAGAAAAATACCTGCTATTTCATTCACAACTTTGATTTCAGACTCTTTTTTGAGAACCTGATTTTAGTTTCCAAAACCCATAAAAGAAAAGAATCTCAGTCTAAGACTATTATTTTAAATTATAGCTTGAAGGAAAGTGTTAATAGTATGGATAGGTATTCTTGCTACACATAATTAGCTATGTAAGTCTTTCCTGGAAGCCTTTAGCACCAGGTAAACACATCTCATGAAATCCAAAGACTACATTTGGAATCTGTACTGTTGGGAGCGCTATAAGAAATGATCTGCACCATATTTTCATTATCAAGTTGCTCTTAATATCACAAAAGCATACCCCAAATTCAGGACTGTTTAATGTTAAACGTATTTTCAGGGGCTGTTTGTACAGAATTTATCTTAGTTTCTAAGGAGCTAATTGTGGGATGCTGCTGCTGGGCAAACCTAATAATGTTTGTCTTCCCTTATACCTCCACAGAGGCAAAACCTGTGTACACACAGGCATGGCAGCTATGATGAAAAAGTTGTCAGCAGAAGATGAATACTTCTGAATCTAATCTATTAGTGCTAACAAAGATATCATCTATCTTAGAGTTTTATTAAGAAGAAAACAAAGCCAATAGCATACTGGTTTTCTTTATTCCACTATCTCTGTTTCAAGATTCTTACACTAGAACTTGAATTCACCAGGCAATAGATTTTAAGATAAGGATATCTCAAACTATTCCCAGGACCCCAGGACTTGGTCATTGTCCTGTTATCTCCTAGAGATGTACTGGAATGCTAGGGTCAGAACCTGGGCCCCAACTACCTTAATAATCAAGGTTCAGTCACTTTCTTCAGTAGGCTAGTTTAAACAAGCAATGGTGAAAAGCAGAAAAAGGAAATGTACACAACTTGACCACACTGAGAATAGTAAATAGGTCTAATGACCCCCTAACTGCAAGTCTATCTTCAGGATCCTGACATGAAGTTCAAGTTTAAATGCAAGTTTTATATATATATAAAAAACTAAACAGTCCTGGTCAAGATATGGCCTCACCCATCACTGACCTGTTACTAATTTAGTTCCAGGCTCTCCTGCAGGGTGGTCTAGCGAGTTGTCAGAACTATGTGAAATCTCTTTTGGGGAGATGACTTCATAAATTTGACCAGCCAGGTGTGATGGCATATACTTCTGATCCTAGGTTTGTTAGGGCAAAGCAGGAAATCTGTGGCCCTGAGACTAGACTGAGGATTACTGGTGAATGTTTTCTCCAGTAGTAAAATTATGAAAGTTTTATCTATCAAATCTCTAGATAGAGAGTTCATGTAAATAAAGCAGTGTTAACCATTTTTTATCATTTTCATAAAATATCTGATATACACAATGTAAGGGAGTAAGGCTTTATTATAGCTGTTGTTTTCAGAGGTTTCAGTCCATCATGGAAAAGAGGCCCTTAGGAACAGAACAGCTCACATCAGGGTGGCCAGGAAGCAGAGAGAGGCCTGCACATGGTAGAGTCTTCTCCCTTCTCCCTTTTGTTCTTTCTGATAGTATTCAGTGTCAAAGCATGATTTTCTCACTTAGTGAATCCTTTCAGAGGTGTGCTTGACTAATCTCCTAGGCATTCATCAGTCCAATCAAATTGATGTAAGGCTTATTAACAGTCATAGTTTCTGATATGTGTATTAATACCAGTTTACTGTAGGAATCAAACCTAGGGCCAAGTGAGCATCTCTTCTCAGATATGGCAGTTCCTCTCATGAAACTTTTAAAAGAATAGCATATCAAACAAGCCTAACTATTTCCACTGTCTCTTCTTATAAAATGCAAAAACCAACCTATGGTCTTCTAGAAGCCCTCTAGGAACTCTGGAGATAATTTTAAATGTAAAAGAATTCTAACATTTTCTTTCTTTTAAATTTAATTTAGAAATTAATTTTAGAAGGCTAAAACACTACCTAATTTTTCAAACCACTGCCAACAACAAAAAAAAAAAACTTGAAAATGAACACAGGGGCTAGAGTGGAATCTGTGTATGTGTTAGAGAACTGGCTATTCTAGAAGATCCAGGTTTGGCTCACAGTACCTTCAAGGTAACCAACGTCTGTAACTATAGTTGAGACTCTCATGCCTTCTTTTCTTCTTCTTCTTCTTCTTCTTCTTCTTCTTCTTCTTCTTCTTCTTCTTCTTCTTCTTCTGACATATATTTTTATTATATATTTTCTTCATTTACATTTCAAATGCTATCCCCAAAGCCCCTTATACCCTCCCCCTGCCCTGTTCCTCAGCCCACCCACTCCCGCTTCCTGGCCCTGACATTCCCCTGTACTGGTCTCATGCCCTCTTCTGGCCTTCACAGGCACAAATATGCATGCAGGAAAGACACTGATACACATAAAGTATAAATAAATACGTCTTTTTTTTTTTTACTATGCTTATAAATAACAAGTTTGGCACAGGTTTCACAAACTCATAAGTAAGGGATATTTGTTCTTTGTTGTGCTTCGTTAATCAGAAATATAAACCCAACAGGAAGATTATGTGAAAATAGTTTTCTTTCTTTTTGTTTGTTTGTTTGTTTGGAGACAGGGTTTCTCTGTGTAGCCCTGGCTGTCCTGGAACTCACTTTGTAGACCAGGCTGACCTCTAACTCAGAAATCCGCCTGCCTCTGCTTCCCAAGTGCTGGAATTAAAGGCTTGCGCCACCACCTCCCAGCTGAAAATAATTTTCACGTTGTAGGAAAACATTAATTAATATCTAAGATGCAGTAGGTGGGGTGGGGCTCAGTCAGTAAAGTGCTTGTAACACAGACATAAGGACCTGAGTTCAGATCTCCGAAATTTAGGTACAAGTGCCAGCAGCATAATACCGCAGCTATGGAAGTGGGGACAGAAAAACAGGATCCCACATCAGTGAGCTCCAGGCTCAGTGATAAACCTCACTTAAAAACTGAGGTGGATATGGACCAGTGAAGTGGTTCACCATGTAAAAAGGCTTGCTTTGAAGCCTATTGACCCAGTGTGGGTCTCAGAACATACTCAGTGGAAAGATAGAATCAATTCCCACAAGTTGTCTTCTGACCTATACATGTGCTTCTTAGCATGATCACACACTCATACCACATGCTTCCTTCCCTCTCCCCTTCTGAACCCTTCCCTCCCCCTCCCCTCTTCTCTATCTCCTAACCCTAATTTTCTTAAATGGTGGAGAGCAATTGAGGGAGATATCTAAAGTCACCCTTTAGCATCCACACCTATGCCCACTACACACACACACACACACACACACACGCACACACACACACACACACACACACACATCCCACAAGTAAATTCATTACTATTGAGTTAATTAAAATTTAATTATACTTAAGACTTTGTTTAGGCATCGTTTTTATAAAACAAGGCAAATGAAAGTCACTTCTCAAGTTTTGAGCTCTCCATAGCATACAAAAATAAGCAAATTACATTATTAAAAATTTGTTCACTTAAAACTATAGGTTTAGTATTATATCTTATGTAAAAATTAAGTATCTGACGATTATTTACTAGTTAACTTTCTATCAGTTCTATCTATTAGTTTATTAAGTTACCTTAGAATTATTTTCAAAATGATATAATTCATTCTCTTTCCTCAACATTTTGCATGCCTGAATCCCTCTTACTCTGCAGAGCTTAGCTAAATACATCACTACTTCTTCTCCAGGGTCCTTTCCTAATTCTCTAGCCCAGCTTCCTAGTGCCTCTCCTAGTGCCTGGTTGTTTCCATTGTAGTATATACCACAAATGGCATGTGTTTTGTTAATCTATTTGTGGAGGGTTGTTGTCATCTAGTAAAAACATATAATATATGTGTGTTTCAAGGTCATGCCTGGCACACAAATTCCTGACAATTAATAGGCTTTTGGAAACATTTGCTGAAATTAGTAGTATCTGCCTCTAATTCCACAGGGGAATGAGACAGGGTCTGAGGGAGGATCTTGGATTCAAAGCCAGCCTCGGCTTTGTGGTATTGGGGCAGGAGATATGACAAAAGATCAAGAAGCTAAGAATAAAAGACTAACTGAGAAGCTTATATAATAAACATTTTTTCATAATTCTTAAGAATCTAAGATTTAGCTGGACATGGTCTTGCACATTTTTAACCCAGCACTTGGGAAGCAGAGGCAGGCATATCTATGTGAATTTCAGGCCAGCTTGGTCTATATAGCAAGTTCCATAACAGCCAGGGCTGCTAGTGAAATCCTGTCTCAAAAAAGAAAGGAAAGAAGGAAAGAAAAAAAAAAGAATTCAAAGTTTTTCATGGAGGATGGTCATCTTGAAACTACCTTTTAGCTTAAACTCTTGAAGTAGGACAATGCTTCAGCAGGTCACTAAGAGAAAACATTTTTTCTGTTGGAATATATCATTACCCAGGAAAATGACTTAAAATTGAGAGAAGACATTTTCATGAAAGAGCCCCAGAAGTGAAACTGATTTTTATATTCACATGAATCTCTAAAAACTGCTACATATTTCCAAAAAAAAAATTAGAAATTGAAGTCTGAGTTTAGAAAAACAATAGAAAATATGGAAGCAGATAAAACAAATATGGTAAAGTCTTAGCATATATAAAGATCAAGAAGAAAACATGAGCATGTGGGGGTGTGTGTGTGTATGTGTGTGTGTGTGTGTGTGTGTGTGTGTGTGTGTGTTGTAGATAAGTTATCACACTGAACCTGAAGCTTACTAGGCTAGCTAGGTCTACTGGCCAGCTCCAAGGTTCTTCCTGTCTCTGCCTCCTCAGAGCTAGAATTACAGGTATGTACAGTTGAGCCTCGCTTTTCTGTGTGGGAGAAGAGAATACAAACTCAGTTCCTCAAGTTTGTATACCAATCAGTTTACTGCCTGAAGTTTCTCCCCAGCCCTGACAAAGAATTTTCAAAACTAATAGAAGACAAGCCAGAGATTTCCAGGAGCTACAAAGAAACCATACATGGGTAATCCTGGCCAACGTACTGAAAATCCTTAACAACAACCAATCTCACCAAAGCACTCCACCTAAAAAAGGAAAGACAAAACGAACAGAAATAATTTCAACATAAATGAGAGAACCCAGAAAACAATAAAATAGCACTTTCACAGTTCAGAAATTTTACTGTCAATATGGAACTTATATCCAGAAAAATAGTCCTTTGAAAAATGAAGGTAAGGGAGAAAGAAGCCTAATCTAGTCACGTGTTTACCATGCAGGTATAAAGATTGACAGTAGAAACAAAGGATTGTAAAAGTGTACTAGTACAGGACTCTTAGATATGACGTTTAGTAAAAATCAAGACTTTGTTCTAAAAATCAAAATATGCTCAAGTATTAGAAAATGAATTGCAGCTGGGTGGTTGTACCTGCCTTTTATCCCAGTACTCTGTAAAGAGTCAGGCAGATAGCTGTGAATTCAAGGCCAGCCTGGTCTACATAGCAAATTCTAGGATAGCCAGGGCTACACAGAGAAACCCTGTCTTTTTTTTTTCTTTTCTTTTCTTTTTTTTTTTTTTAAACCTGCCCCACCCCCAAGAAAAAAGAAAGGAGGAAAGAAAGACAGGAAGTTAGTTTGTCTGACACGTCTCAGAGGACCTCACTCCTGCAGCTGCAGGGATGAGGGCATTGCTGGAATGTGGTTAACCTACCAGAGGCTGACTCAACCTCCTCCAGAAACCATCAGTTGTCCATAGTTAGCAGGCTCATGAATCCATTCCCATTCTGTGATAAAATGTTGACTGGCGTGATCATATGAGTTGAGGTATTATTCAGCTGCGAGTTCATGAGTGTGTCAGTCCTGACATGAGCAGAAGACACAGTATCACTCTGTCCTTCCTGACTCTGCATGTGGCCCCTGAGCCTGAGGAAGGGGTGTGATATAGACAGTCCATTTGTTGCTGAGCACTCCAGTTACACATCTCTGCACTCTGACCAGCTTCTAGTTTCTTTGTTCACTGAACAAAGAAATTCCTCGAACAAGGCCCTCGAAATGTCACTATTGTATAGGGACTATGAAGTTAGAGGGTAATTTAATACAGTGTTCACGTAGCAGAATGGAAATAGTAGGTTCACCCTAAGGCCTATAAGGTCCCCAACCACGGGGTTGTTGGCCAGATTTACAGTATCAGGAATGTGTTCCCTTACATTCAAATAATGACTTGTTACCCTATAACATTTGTACCACTATTGTAACTGTGCCATGCCAGCTGTAACTTTTAGAGACTTCTTTATTTAATGGCCTTTCTTGGTCATAAAATTTTATCTCAGGGACAAAAACTCATCAATTAAAACATTACTATTGTTATTCTAGTTATTATCTGGCTTCTGCTACTAGACTAAAATTTTCTTTATGCTTTTATTTTTAAGAAAAAGTGTTACTATCTAGCCCAGGCTGGTCTTGAACTTGTGATTCTCCTATTTCCTTCTCTTAGGTGCTGGGATTACAGGTATTATGGCACTGCCTCTGACTCTACAATGTGCTTTCTAGAAAACCAGGGAAATTGTCTCTTTTGTTTGGTTTATATCCCCTTGAGCCTCTACATACACAGAGTACCCCAAAAATAATTATTAAATGAGTAAGAAAGTGAGTGAGGAATGAATAGTTGAGATTAGCACATCATTAAAATAGCAAAGATGATCTTTTTGATCATATATCAATTTTATTGTCATTAATGTGTTAAAAGTCTGATACTAAAATGTTTGAAAATAAAATGACTGTCTTTAATATTTGCAGGACTATCTCAAGCAGGTGCTGGACATTGATCTTCATGCTCAGATCCATTTTGGCAGAGTTTTTATGAAGCCAGGGTATGAAAATACTTTTATCTACTATATTAGGTTATTTGGATTGCTTTAACTAATCAAGTCTTAAATTCTTTGTTTTATACTTTTTATTATGGGTTTCTTATTTTAATAAAGAAAATATTTTACTACTAGAATACTTTTCATATGTGCAGTTCCAGTTTGAAATTAAATTTCATCCTGTGAATCAATGAGTTTGGTAGAAACAAAGCAAAGACATTTTCTCACTTTGTTTCCTTTGTAATTACCATGTTTAGTGCCTCTCTTTCTCCCCATACCTTCATTCTTTCTTAAAAAGTTTAGCATGAAAATTCTCAAATATATAGGGAAGTAGAAAAACACCGAGTCCAACCACATGTACATTACTGAAGTCAGTAACTACCAGCATGCGTTTGTACTTGCTTCATCAATTCCCAATCTCATTTTGGAGGAAAGGTGGCTAGAATGTTTTAAAGCTAGTTTTAGTCATGTCATTTTGATAGGTCATAAGAACAAGAACATTGTCTTTCATAAATACAATAATATTGTCTTTTCAAAGAAAATAAATAATGTTTTATATTGTTATCTAATATCTAAAATGTCAAGAAAAAGAGTGCTTTTTGTTTTATAATTGTTCTAATTTGTGATTCAAGTAAAGTCCATTTGTTGCTCTTAGTAATTAAATCTCTATTAAATGTTTATTTTTCCCTGAACCTTTTGTTATTAGATTTGGGGTCCAGGGGTGGTAGTGATGGTGGTTATCTTGGTGTGTTTTCTGTTTTGTTTTGTTTTTTTTATTTTTGCCATTGACTTGTTGGAGGAAATAGATCACTAATATCTACTTGATAGAATGATTGCTTCCTTGGGTTGTATTGAGCATGTTTCTCTATCTGTTACCTGTATAACCTAGATTCAGACTCAGTTGCTTTCTTTCTTCACATAAATACTTCATAATGGTGTTTAACATTGCTTCCCATTCTGTCCAAGAAGAAAGTGAAATAACCATACAAGAAGATTTTCATATTTCCTAAAACTAGAAAGAACTGGTGGGAGAAGTTCCCAATAGTCGTATTAATAAAGCACACATAGTTTTCAGGCACTAAAGCTACCATCTTAGATCCTGGCACTGAGTAAATCTAAGCACCTATATATGCCTCAGTGTGTGGGAGAGTGTTTTAGCACATGTCCCAGGAAACAGTGACCCTGCTTTAATTCACAGTTATACTCTAATAGGAGCTCATATGAACTGTGAGAAAACGTGGCATGGGAGTTTAGCATTATTGTAAGTTAAATACCAGCCTAAAGTCACCAAGGTTTGTTAGCACTGGATTTCAGTTCTAGGGCAAGGATTAGGCTTTACCCTCATAATTTAGCCTTATTTAGTACAGAGCTAAGATTATCCCTAAAGGACCTAGAAGAATGGCTCAGCCACTAACAGCACAAGCTGTTCTTGCAGAGGACCTGCATTCAGTTCCCAATGCCTACATGGTGTTCACAACCATCTGCAACCCTGGTTCCAGGAGAATCCAATACTCTCTTCTGGCCTATGCAAACACAAGGCATGCACATGGTGCACAGACATAAATGCAAGCAAAACACTCATTTACATAAAATACATCTTTAAAAAAAATTTACTCTATGGTGTTCTCCTCAATTTCATAAGATCCTTGGCAGTATATGTCTGTATGCCCCCAATGTGTGCCCCAATTGCAGGAAAAACCCTTTTGTTTTTGAAACTATGGGATTTGGATCATTCTATTAAGAATAACATTTTGGGCCAGGTGATAATGGCCCACACCTTTGCTCCCAACACATAGGAGGCAGAAGCAGATGGATCTCCAAGTTCAAGGCCAGCCTGGTATACTGACAGAGTTCTAAGACAGCCAGACTACACAGAGAAACCCTGCTTGGAAAAATCCAAAAAATATATTAAAAAAAAAAAAAAAAAAAAACCCTTTTGGGCCATCGAGATAGCTTTGTAAATAACCAAGCCTGATGAGCAGAGTTCAGTCTCCAGAACCAGTATGGTAGAAGGGAAGGAAAGAGCCCGAGTCCCAGAGTCCTCTGACTTCCACATCATTTATATAGACAAGCACAAAATAACTAAATAACGGCCTGTCATATGCTAATGTTATATACTGAGCATTTCCCCAGTGATTTTGAACAGAGGCGATTTGATCAGAGCACAGAAGACATCCCCGAAGCATGTCACTGTATTTCTCCTCTCAAACGTAGATTTGGTTTTTTCCCTTTGTGGGGAAAGACGCTGATATTACTTGTTTCCAGCTGTGGAGAATTAAGCAGAGCTTGTGGTGGTGATGTTTGCATCCTCAGGTCCGAGTTTCCTACTTTCAGCTTAGGGAGTGCTTCAGTTACACGTATTCCTCTTTCTCCCTTAAAATCCTTTCACTTTGGGACCACAATCAAAGTATAAATGCTGTTAATTCTGATTTCAGAATAAGCAGTATGTGTTGAATTCTAAGAAAATGGCTTTCCAGACTAACACACTTCCAGCAACAAGATACTTATAATAGTAATGCCTGAATATAAAATGTTCTGTGGTAAATAGATCTTTTTTGAGTGTGCACCTTTGGAGAAATTACCTCTTTCAGGTTTAAAAGAAAATTTAATGTGCCCTTATACTTGATATAGACTTTAAATACAATTATCTATGAACTAATTTGCCACAACAGTGTGGCTTAGAAATTTAAGTGATCTTCCCTTAGCTGGCTAGAATATTATACTTACTTTAATATAAGAGCTTGTAGGTTATTTGTTCTACTCACTGTTTGAACAAAAAGAAAACAGAAAAGCAAATAAGTTAGCTTTGCCCTTTCCACATACAGCACACTCCAAATATAATTGTCTTTAATTGAAAAGAAAAAGATACTCGGGCAACTGGAGATGGCTCAGTCAGTGAAGCCTTGCAGCACAATCATGGCCATCTGAGTTGGGATCCCCATGTCAAACATGGATAGGAAACAGACGGGAGGGAGGGAGGGAGGGAGGGAGGGAGGGAGGGAGAGAGAGAGAGAGAGAGAGAGAGAGAGAGAGAGAGAGATTTTTTTCCCCACCTTCTCCTCTATCAATTTCAGTGTCTCTGGTTTTATGTGGAGATCTTTGATCCACTTAGACTTGAGCTTTGTACAAGGAGATAAGAATGGATCGATTCTCATTCTTCTGCATGATAGCTGCCAGTTGTGCCAGCACCATTTGTTGAAAATGCTGTCTTTTTTCCACTGGATGGTTTTAGCCCCCTTGTCAAAAATCAAGTGACCATAGGTGTGTGGATTCATTTCTGGATCTTCAATTCTATTCCATTGATCTACTTGTCTGTCGCTGTACCAGTACCATGCAGTTTTTATCACAATTGCTCTGTAGTACAGCTTAAGGTCAGGCATGGTAATTCCACCAGAGGTTCTTTTATTGTTGAGAATGGTTTTTGCTATCCTAGGTTTTTTATTATTCCAGATGAATTTGCAAATTGCCCTTTCTAACTCTGTGAAGAATTGGGTTGGAATTTTGATGGGGATTGCATTGAATCTGTAGATTGCTTTTGGCAGATTGGCCATTTTGACTATGTTAGAGAGAGAGAGAGAGAATATGAATCTTAAAAATATAAAGGAAAGTACTCAGCAAAGCATTATACAGATCTGCCATAGCAATGTAGCTGTTCTCAAGAATGCACCTGGGATCTTATTTTTGTCAAACAGTAATAATCATTGCTCAGTTGCCTACACATAATCTAATCTTGTTCTACTACACAGCAAAGCATTAAGGACTTTTAAAAAAAAAAGGTCCCAAACCCCAAAGTCCACGTACTAACTCTGTTATAGACTATACCATGCTGACTTTACCTAACATGAACCTTAAAGTTAAAATGACTTTGGTTCAAAATCTTTATTTTTACAAAATCTTAGTAGCTAAGTGAGAGTATCTTTTTCATATATCTGAGTTTCAGTTTTTTCATCTACGACATACTATGGCAAATTTCATCTTTTGCTACTGCTGTGAAACTTAAATGAAATAATGAGTGTGATACATGAATGTCTCTTAAATAATAACAGATACTATTACTGTTGTTGATATCACTCTGCACATATGGAAGGACAGAAGTGAGAAGCACAGCTGTATAGATAGCAACTTGAAGTCACTTTATAAAGCAACCAGTGTCTTTATGATTGGAATCTGATATCACTGTATTATATCAGAATAATGTAGCTAAAAGTCATCCAAAATGGTACTGTTGCTATATCATAGTAAACAGTAATGAGTGAATGGTCTGGTTTTGTTGGTTGGTTAGTTTTGTTTTTTTTAAGACAGGGTTTTTCTGTGTAGCCTTGGCTGTCCTGGAACTTGCTTTGTTTGCCTCAGAGGTAGGCCTGCCTCTGCCTCCAGAGTGCTGGGATTAAAGGCGTGTGACACCACTGACTGCCCAGCTGAAAGGTCTGTTTTTAAAGATCAACCCAAGAAGCCAGTGAGATGGATCGGCAGGGAAAGGCACTTGCTGTCAAGACTAATAACCTAAGTTTGATTCCCCCATATGAAAGAATGGACTCCTACAAATGGTTCTCTGACTTCCATACATGAGTTGTAACACACACACTCCCACAGTAAATAAGTTTAAAAAAATTAAAGATCAACAAGCAAAAATGGCCCTCCAAAATAAAACCATAATTTAGTGCAAAAAATAATTAAATTTTGCCTCTCGGGAAGTTTTAGTGTTCCCTGAGAGGTTTGCCTCACCCAAGTTTGATTCATATATAAATTTTACAGCCAAATTCTATGTGACAATAGGAAAAAAAATCACTGTTGTCAACTACCTACCCATACCACGCAGCCCCTCAAATGTCCCATGGAAGTTTATGTTTGAGATAAACATAAACTTTGATATTTGAGAGAGATTGCTTGAACTTTGTTCTAGCCATAGAATTTGATTTATCTAGTTCAAAAGCATCTTTGATACGTGGAAAGGTTTTTTATGGATATTGCTGAGGGTTGTTTTTAGAAGATAAGGGGCTGGAGAGATGCCTCTTTAGTTAAGAGCACTGGCTGCTCTTGCAGGGGCTCGGGTGGCTAATACCCACATGGTTCCTCACAGCCATCCATAACTTAAATTCCAGAGGATCCGATGCATCCCTCTGACCTGCTCAGTCACTGCATATATGTGGTGCACATGCACACATGCAGGAAAATACTCATATACATAAAGATAAATCTTTTAAAAATAATTAATATCAGAGATATTTATCTTGAACAAAGACATTTAGATATGAATTATCAGGTAGTATCCTGATAATAAGAAGAGAGTTTTAAATCTCCAACAAAAATACTATAAATATCACTGAGTAAAGGGATACAGAACATGTTCCTGTGGCACTGACAAAAATAAATAAATAAGGTACTGAAAATGAGAAAGTTTGGATACTTGAAAGCAGATGTTGCTAAAGCAGTTGATTTACAAGTAGGAAGGTTTAAAGACAAGTCCACAGAAGAGCGTTTTATCTGGTAAGTGAATCGTTCAGCAAGGAAACTAGAGCACTCAAAGTTACTCTTCTGTTACTTAGCAATCACAAACAAGAACACTCTTTTTTTGTTTCTAGCTTGCCAACAACATTTGCAACTTTGGATATTGATGGTGTAAGAAAAATTATTTTTGCACTACCAGGTAAGGATCATCAAAATTATTTTCTCCTTTTTCTAGAAAAATGACTCCCCAAATTTTGGATTTCTCAGATAGCCAACCTCTAATCAGCATCACTTGATTTATAATCTGAATGGCCTTACTAATTGGCCAATCACTTGGTTTCTCTGAGGCTAGTCCTTCACCTGTAAAATGGACTGATACCTAGTCAAACCAGGATATTCTTCCAGGGCACAGTCCTTACCCTCAGACGGTAACAAAATGTAAGTGGGAAGTCTAGTGAGACCTCATAACAGGAAGTACAGTCAATCATTCAAATACCAGATCACATATTATAAGGTATGCCAGTGCATATCTGTGGCTGAGGCAGGGTGATCATGAAATAAGGCCAGCCTGGGCTAAATAGCGAGCGAGACATTGTCTTAATGCAAACACTTACAAAAATATTTCTGGTATTAAAAAATTTAAGATGGTTAGGGCCTGGGGACAGGTATATCTCAACCAGTGACTACATATCACCAGTGTGACATCAGTATCACCACCTAATTCCCACGTGAGCTCTTGTGTTCAGACCGAGCAAAACCAAGATGGTCCAGTTCCCAAGAATTTATTAATTCTGTTTTTATTACTTTCAGCCATGCATCTTAAGTCTTTATGAATCTTGATAAACTTTAAAGTGATTTAGAACTTTATGTATCTACTTGCTACTTTGTAATTTTAAAAGTATCCTTCAATTGTGCCTATAATTCCAAATCTGGGGAGGCTGAAGCAGGGAAATTGCCACAGCTTCAAAGACCAAAAAAATTAATTACTTACCAATATTATTATTTATTTTTAAATCTCAAGCCAGCCTTACCTATAAAAAGTAAGACTTAGTCTAAAAAGATAAATCCAGTAATAATTCTCAAGTCCCTATTTTGTTATCACCAATGCCTTCAGAAAATAAGGACTTATCATTTCAGACTCACAGATCTCATGGGTTTCAGGGATTTTATATTCAATAAATATCAAAATAAAAACTATTTTAAAAAGAAGCAGGCAGAAGAACTTTAAGTCTGAACATTTTAAACACTGTCCATAAGCATAAAAATAGACTTGTGTCATACAGAAAATACCAAGACGACATGAAAGTGAAGCAACCTCAAAATGTATCTGTGGCGTACGACTAAACGCAGGACCTTTAATGTTCCCTCTGAGACTCTGAAATCCATTGTATGAAAAATAAACAACTCTTCTAGCTTCATTTTACCTAGCAAAAGAGACTGCTTGTTCCATAGGTATGGTTTAACATACAGATTAGACCATCAGTGATAATACAACTAAGATGATTGTTGCTGGAGCCCATTTCTGATGAAATATAAATGTTCATAGAAACTACAATATTAAAAGCCTTCTTCAAATCACTGATTTTATTTGAAACACCTTCCATTGAGCCTGACCGTCAGTCCTACACATAGGAAAGGTGCTCCATTTAAAAGAATTTTCAGTTTCTAGAATATATTTATGCTTTACTAAAGGCTATATGCTTAAAGTTCTTCACCAATCTTAACAAGTTATAGCCAAATTTATAGTTTTACATAATTTAATTTTTTAACTTTTTAAAATTATGTGTGCAGTAAATAAAAAAAAATGGAAATTGGGGCTGGCAAAACGGCTTAGTGCATTAAGGCACCTGCAACAAAGCCTGAGAACCAACTCAATCCAATCCTCTGGACACACACTAGAGAGAGAGACAGAGACAGAGACAGACAGAGAGACAGAGAGAGAGAGCGCTAATTCCAACAAGTTGTCCTGTGACCTTCATGTGTGTATTATGGCACACTGGTACATGAGTGAATACATGCACTCACACACATACACACACTCATACATACTTTCTTTCTCTCTCATAAATTAAAATTTAAAATTTCTTTATAAAAAGTTAGAAACTAGAGATAAGAATAAAGAAATGTTATTTATTATGACAACTACCAATCAGAAACAATCACAATTTACTAATTATTAATCTGTCTAATTATATTTATTCTATAGAACAATTCATTTTTAAAATATTATAGCTGGTGAGATGGCTCAGCAGATAAAGGTACTGCTGTCAACCATGACAACCTGATTTCAATCCTGCAGACCTACATGGTAGATGGAGAGAACCAACTCCTCCAACTTGTCCTCTAACCTCCATGTGCATATCAGAACACGGGTGCTGTCTTAGTCAGGGTTTCTATTCCTGCACAAACATCATGATCAAGAAGCAAGTTGGGGAGGAAAGGGTTTATTTGGCTTACATTTCCATATTGCTTTTGATCACCAAAGGATGCAGGACTGGAACTCAAGCAGGTCAGAAAGCAGGAGCTGATGCAGAAGCCATGGAGGGGATGTTCTTTACTGGCTTGCTTCCCCTGGCTTGCTCAGCCTGCTCTCTTATAGAATCTAAGACGACCAGCCCAGAGATGGTCCCACCCACAAGGGGCCTCTCCCCCTTGATCACTAATTGAGGAAATGCCCCACAGCTGGATCTCATGGGGGCATTTCCCCAACTAAAGCTCCTTTCTCTGTGATAACTCCAGCTGTGTCAAGTTGACACAAAGCTAGCCAGTACAGGTGCACATGTGCTCACACACACTGGTTAAATGAATAAATGTAATTTTTAATTATAAAACTAAAGAATTATAGCAATTTTACAATCATTTCGTAATTTTAATTTCTTACAGTCCAGTCCCTCCCGGTCCACCCTCCCACAGTTTTCCCATTCCTCCTTCCCCCTGTCTACAAAAAGATGTCCCCACCACCCCACACCAGACCTCCCCACTCCCTGGGGCCTGAAGTCTCTCGAGGGTTAGGCACATCTTCCATCACTGAGGCTGTGTGTGTATGTTACAAATGTTTTCAGGCGCCTTAACAGGCCAGAAGGGGTAGATAAAACCAGACATATAGATGCTGGTGAAATCCAGAGGATCACTAAGAAATAGTGTGAAAACTTGCATTCTAGTGACTGTCTAAATATTTACAGAAAAGGCCTTTAACAAAGTCATTATGAGAAAAGGCATGATCTTAGGAAGAAAAAAAATATGTCAGTATATGATAAATCTATAGTCAGCAGTCTACTAAATGGATTAAAGCTAAACTTAACTCCAGAATGAGACAAGGTATCCACTCTTACTTATCATACTGCTTGGAAGTTTTAGCCAGAGCAGAGGCAGGAGAAAGAAAGAAAAGTGATACAAATTGGAAAGAAGGGAATCAAATTGCAAATTGACCTGGTTTGTAGATGATAATGTTCCTATACTTAAACACCCTAAGGGCTCCACTAGAAAGCTCTTGACCCTGGTAAATTCAGCAAAGTAGGATACAAATATCTACACTTACTATGTACTGTAATGAATATGCTGAGAAAGAAATCAGAAGAAAAAACACATTCACAATTGCTTCCAAAGATCACACACACACACACACACACACACACACACACACACACACACACACACACACCTCTACCTAGGAATTAAGCCTAGCTAGGACAATGAAAGACCTCCACAATGAAAACTTTGGAGCACTGAAGAAGGAAATTGAAAACACTAGAAGGTGGAAAGACAGCCCATGTTCATTGATTGACAGAGAAAATCCCCATGTTACTGAAAATGACCTACACAGTAAATGCAATTTTCATTGAATTTCAATGACATTCTTCACAGAATATGAGGAGAGGGGGGTCCTAAAGTTTAAATGGAAATGGAAACTCCAAATACCCAAAGCACCCCAGAGCCAAAAGAGCAACGTTGGAGATACCACATTATACCTGATTTCAAATTACAATACAGAGCCACAGTAATGCCATCATCCTGGCATCAAAGACAGACACGAGGCTAGGAAGATGGTTTGGCAGTTTAAGCACTTACCACATAATCAAAACCAGAGTTCAGAGTCCCAAAACACAGTAACTGCCTAGTAGATGTGCAGCTTGCCTGTAATTCCAGCCTCATAAGACAGATGCGATCACTAGAGCATGTTGGCTGTTGAGACCAGCCACAGGCTTTGGTTGAGAAACCAGTAGAAAATTTACTAAAGAAGGTTCCTGGTAACAATCTCAGGCCTACATACACACACACTTCTAAATGTACACATGTGTTCCCACAAATATACAAGCATACATTTATACACACATACAATTTACATAAAAAGAACAAGACAAAAAAAAGCCTAGATACATAGAACAATAGAATAACAGAGGACTCAAGAGTAAACCCATAGAGCTACAGCCAATTGATTTATTCTGTTACTTTAAATTATGTGTAAACAAGTGTGTGTGCATATGGATATGAGCATTGTAAATGCAGGTGTCCACAGAGACCAGAGGCGTCTGATCTGCTGGAGCTGGAATTACAGACTATTGTGGGCTCACTGGGGTGGGTGCTAGGAACCAGACTTCAGTCATCTGAAAGAGAAGTACATGCTCTTAACCACTGAGCTGTCTCCCCAGCCCTACAGTCAACTAAATTGTGACAAAAGGTCCCAAAAACATATGTTGGAGGAAGAAGGGCCTCTTCAACAAATGGTTCTGAAAAACTGGATATCTATATGTAGAATGTAGATCCCAATACAAATGTCAATACAAAACAGATCAGAAACCTTAATGGAAGACCTAAAACTTTAAAACTGCTATGGGAAACAATTCAAGATACAGACATGGCAAATGACTTTGTGACTAGAATGCCTATAACACAGGAAATAATAGCATGAGTTGACATACGGGGTTGCACGAAATTAAAAGGCAAAAAGACAGCAAAAGAAACAACCGCGTAGCATCTGACAGGGGACTGATATGCAAATAACTCAAAATGCCAAAATAATCCAGTCAACAAATGGGCAAATGAATTGCACAGACAATTCTCAAAAGAAGTTAAATAGGAAAAAAAATGTTCAATATACCTAGCCATCAGAGAAATGCAAATAAAAATTGCATTGAGCCTAGCAGTGGTGGCTCATGCCTTTAATGCCAGTACTTGGGAGGCAGAGGCAGGCAGATCTTTGTGAGTTTGAGGCCATCCTGGTCTACAGAGTGATTTCCAAGACAGCCAGGGAATCACAGAGAAACCCTGTCGAAGGAAGGAAGGAAGTATCAGATCTTTTTATATTTCCATGGATGACCGAAAGGTTCAGTTCATATCCTCTGTAGCATATGATGTGGTTAACTGGACCTCTATTCTGTCTTTTTTTGTTGTGGTTTGTTTTGTTTTGTTTTGTTTTTTTGAGACAAGGTGTCACTGTATAGCCCTGGCTGACCTGGAACTCACTCTGTAGACCAGGCTGGCCTTGAACTCAAGAGATTCCCTGCCTCTGCCTCCTGAGTCCTGGGATTAAAGGTGTGTACCACCCAGCTAGTCTACTCTATCATTCTGTTGGGTTCAGAGTGACTCAGAAGTAGACTTACAGTCAATCACTTCTATCATGCCTGAATGTATAAGCAGCTATAATTATCTGACAAATTTTTATGTTGTATACTATAAATAACTACTTGGTTGTCTTTCAGGGAATCCTGTATCAGCTGTGGTCACCTGCAACCTCTTTGTTGTACCTGCACTGAGAAAGATGCAGGGTATCTTGGATCCTCGGCCAACCATCATCAAAGCCAGGGTAATGTTTTCTAATGACCATGAACCAAAACTGAAGCCTGATAACAATTGCCAACTGGCAAAAACAAATGCCTAGGATTTTAGATTTGTTTTTTATCATAAATGTATTAATATTCTTTCCTTTGTGGTAGAAACTAGAAAGGAAAATTCACTTTTATTTTCTTCCAACATAAAGAGAAATATCTCAGAAGTCAAAAAAGTACTGGCTGTTCTTCCAGAGGACATAGATTTGATTACTAGCACCGACACAGCAGCTCACAACTGTCTATAACTCTGTCCCAGGGAGTGGGATACCCTCTTCTGATCTTCTCCTCAGGCAGGGTATACACATGGCATACAGACATATACAGGCAACACACACATAAAAATAAATAAAATGTTTTAAAGTTTAATCATACTTAAAAGAATCTAGAGAACAAGGCTTCAAACTTCTAGTGGGTTCTTCTAGTTGGAACAACCAGCAAACAGAAATGAGCTGACTCCACTCATTAGATAGACCTGTATGGAATAAGAGGTGAGAGATCATTTCCCCTGGGAAGTTCATAGAGGACAGAAGTTGGCCTGCCTGCTTTTATGCAATTGCTGTTCAAAAACTTCAGAAAGGACCAAAAGAATCTGGCACTTCAGGAGGAAAAGGTAGACATACTGTTCAAACAGCACTGGTCAAACAGGAGCCAAGTATTGCAGTAAGTCACGTGGAAGTTAGTGAGCCTTTCTCTACCAGCACTACTAGTCTAACTTGCTACCCAAATAATCATACATGGTCTGTAGTATTTGTGAATGAATTTATTGACATCATATACTACAGAACCAAGATATTAATTCTCAATACTTTAAAAGTAACTTTTCAGCCGGGCGTGGTGGTGCACGCCTTTAATCCCAGCACTCGGGAGGCAGAGGCAGGCGAATTTCTGAGTTCGAGGCCAGCCTGGTCTACAAAGTGAGTTCCAGG
>NC_034596.1:73885075-73909807 GCF_900095145.1 Mus pahari
CCACCTTCCTTAGAGGTCAGCTGGGCAAGGTGACGTCTGAACATACTTCAGAATATGTGAGTGAAAAAATAAAAAAAAAATCAAAAAAAAAAAAAAAAAAAAAAAAAAGTAACTTTTAAAGTGACACAATTCTGTGATTAGTTGAACAAAAGAATATAAAACACAGAAGAGGAAATAATAAAATGTTACTCAAGATACATGGTACAAAAACATCTAAGACAGCTGGCAGGATAGCTTGGCAGGTAAAGGCATTTGCTACAAGCCTGACAACCTGAGTTCAATCCCTGGGACCACATGACTTCCTGGAAGTTGTCCTTTGACCACCCACCTTACACATACATGTATGCTGTGGCACTTGCATATACAGATGAACACATACACAGAAATTAAAAATGTTTCTGAAACTCTAGGCCATCAACAGTAATAACATTGATATTTTTATTACTGGAGATTTGTGGATGAAAGAAGATAAGACCGTCTTGTTTCCCTAAAATATCACTTAAATTCAACTACCTGGGCATAGTGTCCTGTGTCAATCACCCCTCCCCCCAGAAAGATCTTTCTTTGAGTAATCACAAGGATAATACCTGGAATGTTTAACAAAGTAATAATCAGAGATGGAGAGAGAGGGAGGAAAGAAGAAAGGAGGATAGGAAGGCCAGCAATGAATGAAAAATTATGATCCGATCAAAAAGTCAAAGTTTGAACAGTCAAATTTATACAGCAAACCCAGTAATGAATAATTCATTATATTCACACTTGCTAAACTGAGGAAGCAGGGAAAAAAATACACATGATTCTAAGAGCCCCATGACTTATCCAACACTGCAAACCTCTTAGGAATCCTTCATGTTTATTTCTCATTTTAACATCCACCTCCTTAAAACTGGCTACATAACCGCCATGTACGTGGCTGCTGAAATTTAGTACTGGGGAACACACACACATACACACACACAAATAAATTAAGAGAGAAGGGCAAAATAATTTAGGAGCACTGGGAAACTATGCTTCCAGCAAAGAAAATATAAGTGATACAAAAAAAAGGCTATTGAAAATCGCTCTGTAGATAGAGAGGTGAGTAATGCCCAGCGCACATTAAATCTGCAATGAATATTGCTACGTGGATGGATATTGAATGTGCTTGTGTGAGCTACCTCCTTTCAGCGTGAAGATATTGCTTCAGTTTCCTGTCTTATAGGTCAGGGTCCTTACAACACATAACAAGGGACTTTTTCATCTGTCCTTTCCTCCAGTATAAATACTGACTTCTTAGCATTCTTTCTCTTTTACCATAGCAACCAGCCCCTAGGCTTCCTGTATTAAAAATAAGATGGACATGACAGAGATAGTAGAATGACAAGGACATTATCTATGCTCACTCTATTTTCTGTAGTTCTGAGAATTGATCAGGGGACCAATTCAAATCTCTTTTCCTCTTCATACTATAGTTATCGTGTGATGTAAAACTGGACCCTCGCCCAGAATACCACCGGTGTATACTGACTTGGCATCACCAAGAACCACTGCCCTGGGCCCAGAGTACAGGTCAGTCGTTCACACCTGCACACACACCGGGATCCCCATGCACTCGTTCTGAAAAACAAACCACAGTTCCAGCTGTGTCAGTCATGTCTTTTCACTGGTGATAATAAAATGAATAATTGTTTACTTCTCTTTTTGAAAGGTTTGGTGAAATAAATTATTCTTAAACAAATTCTTAAGTAACAATTCTTAAATTGTTTACTTATCTCACTGAACCATATTTTCTAGCTAAACATTTGAAATATAAAAATAAAGTATATTTTGATCTATTAATTCAAGCAGCCCTTTGAACATGATGGGTGGGCAGAAAAGGAGGGCGTAGTATGTGTTATCCTGAAATGTGAGGAGAAAGCAGAATTTATAATATAATCTTTTTGGACTCTACTATATTCTAGGTGCTGGTAAATCTTAAGGACAGAGAAGCCTGTGTTGATATTTCGAGGTTCTAGCTCTGAAAAAAGAGCTCTTCATATTAAACCTTTGTTCCCAACTTTTCTAGCTTGTTCAATTTGATTCAACTCCACAAAAACTGTTACCTTTTAAGAGAAGCTTCTGTATAAACTGCAGACATCAACAGTGAGCCAGTTCATGAGCCTTGCCCTCAAAAGAGTTCTGCGCCCAAGCTGGCCAGTGTGCCTCACACCTTGTGCATCCTGTAAGAGTTAAATAAGAGAGTTATAAAGTGACTTGTACTTTGTCCGGCACCTAAATGGTAGCTGCTATTATTGCTATCCTTAAGTTTATAAAAGGCTTTATTTTTATAAATGTAAATTCACCCTGAAGTGAGAATTTCTGTGGCATTTTGTATAATGCTATAAAACCCTATTTTATTCTTTTTAAATATCTAGCGTTTGTTTCTAAAGTTTTGATGAAGTGAAGGATCTAGGACGTAAATTTCACCTGGAAAAGGTACTAAAAAGATTGAGCATCTCTCTCTCTCTCTCTCTCCCTCCATCTTGGAGCCCTGCTCTTCCATTTGCTGGCCCGTCCACATGCACACTTCCTGATGCCTGTGCAGCAGTAATGAGAGTATTTCATTCCAGGTAATCAGATGAGCAGCCGTCTGATGAGCATGCGCAGTGCCAATGGATTATTGATGCTACCTCCAAAGACAGAGCAGTACGTGGAACTTCACAAAGGCGAGGTGGTAGATGTCATGGTCATTGGACGGCTATGATGGTGACCTGGAGAAAGTTTTGATGCATGTCCACATATCATTGACTGTATCCTGTAATATGCAACGGCACAGCTAGTTTTTCTGATCTGGATAAAAGTTGATCTGTATAGTCAACATCTTGAACTATATTTCAAATGAAATTTAAATACCTTTTAAAGAAAAAAAAAACACCTAAGAATAATTCTCAACAAACAACTCTATTCTGATTATATCAAAGCAAAATTTTCATTTCTTGCAAATTGCTTTGTGTGTTCAATGCTAGGTCTGATAGCGATAGCTTTTAGTAGACAGCGGTAGGTGCCTGCAGAACTTGTGTTTTTCTCATCTTTAAATACAACTACTTATGCTCTTAATCAAGGCTGTCTGCTTCTTTATACTAGTGTAGGCAACACTTGGATTTCCCTTCTTAGTATGCTTCATAACTGCTTTACAGAAAGCTTTTGCTTGTTCTTTATCATGTATCTCGTGTTTATGTGCACCATGCCAAAAGAGGAGACTGCGCGGAGGCCCTGTCCTGCCGCTAGAACCTTCCCTGCTGAGCACCCAGGGAAGGTCTCACCCTAGCAGCCTCAGGCACAGTACTCGCAGGCAGTAACTGGATACCTTTTATTTGAACAAACTGGGGGAAATGCTTCCTTAAGTGCTGACAGCCTTTTTAACCAACACATTTAAAATTGTACAGAACAAAAATAAAATCAAAGACTGATCTTGTACAGATATTAGTGTTACCAGCATTCATGTGGAAATCAAGAGCAAAAACAAAATAATGTTAAACAACTCTGTACCATAACATTTTCTGTAATGATAATGAAACTTAATGAATAAAAAAAATCCTTGATCATTATTTAAAAATGTATTGTGCGGCCTTGTTATTTAGAAAGAGAAGGTTGTTGCTCCATCCTGACAGAAGTCTGCCTAGGTCAGAGAATACTTAAAATACCCTAACAAGGTTTCACAGTATGAGAGATTGAAATTATGGTCTGATACAACATTGTATCTTAGGTCTTTAGAAAAAAAAAGTATTGGAGTCTGTTAGTAAGTAAGAGAACTGCCCATCTTCTGGTTTTACTGGTGATGGCTGGATGAACAGTAAGCATAGCTAGAGGAAAGATGATTTATTGTTTAGGGAAAATATTCTTCTCTTAGTTATCAACTTTGAATATGAATAGTTCTTTGAAGTAAAGAGAAAAATAAGTTATAGATCATCAGAAAATGTCAGATGAATGCCTGGTTTGGTTTGGTTTGGTCTGGTTTGGTTTGGTTTGGTTTCTTCAGGAAGATTCTCCCTGGTTGTCCTGGAACAAGATTCACCTGCCCCCACCACCTACGTGATGAAATTGAAGGCATGTGCCACCACAGCTGGCATTAGAAATTTATTAAATACTGTTTGAAAAAAATAGAAATGTGGAGGTTTTGTGCTGCCCTTTGAAAGTACACTTTGAGATAGCTCTTTTAATAAAAACTTGGAGATATTTTTCAAACCTTGTTAATAGAAAGACACTATGTTCTGTAGAGTATGCTTAGTAAATCAGACTAAAAAACAAAGTAACAGATCACAATATCAAAGGCAAGGAAAACCTTGTACTTTTAATGGCATTTGCTATCATCAGGGTAAATATTCTATTGTTTTTCTTCTGTGTTTACAGGTGAAGAAAAGATGAGTTAATAGAGCTGATGAAAACACATAGTTCTTTATGTTCATTTAAGAAATAAGCACCTACTATGTATGTGTGTGGGTACAAAATATACCATACTACCAATACTCTCAGAAACAAAATGAAACAGCTGTAGCTGTACTCCATCAGTGAATAAACAAAAGCTGTTCAAGGAACTATATTTGTATCTTTCATAATGCATGCGAGAGTCTGCTAACTATGGCAAATGCCATCATACAGACCTAAATGGTTAAATAGCTCCAGAGCTCACTCATAGCCTGCAGTCCATAGAATTTATGGCATAAGGAGGTCCACATGTATACATAGCCTTAGTAAATGTGTACAGTGAAATAGTCCATAAGCACTTACTATATGCCAGGCATTGTTCAAAGCACTTCCTGTTTACTCTCACAACACCCCTGCGGTTCCTACTACAGATAAACAAACCAGGGCAGAAATGTGTTCATAGTCACATAGCTAGCACAGAAAAACAACAAGGTTCAAACGTGCAGCCATAGCCCCAGAGTCCACTGAACTATGGAAACAGGTTGATATGAGACCTCACCGGAGTGGGGGTGGGGATAACATCTGTAAGACTCAGACTGTAAAGTTTTTGAATACCAAGTGAAGGCATCTGGATTCATTCTAGGGACAAAAACTGTTAAGAGACTCTTAATCAAGGATGTATGAGCAGAGCTGCACATTTAGGACCAATGTTCTGGAAGCTTCAAGAAGACCCAGTTAAACTAGAAGGAGGTAGAAGACACCAATTAGGAGAAAAATGAGGTTGTGCTGGCTAGAGTGACTTATAAGGAAGAGGCACAGGTGAACTCACTACTGGAGAGAACAATGTGAAGACAACTAATGAGAAAAATCAGAAAAGTTTCATTTTGTAGAAAACTATTTAGAAGTTCTGGTTAGTTCAAAAATGTCCTGGCTAGAAATGGACAGCTCAGGAGCACATTCATATAATTCACCCAAGAAGGCGAATTAACAATAAGCCAAGGGTATTGGAGGAAGACTGGAATGAAAAATACGTGTAGAAGACAGGGACAGGAACGTCTATCAAGGAAAGGGAACCAACTGCCAGGCGCAAAAGAAATAAGAATGACGTCCCAAGAATATGAATGAAATAAAAAAGAATGTTAATTAGGCAGTCATTTATGAACTGTAAGAGTAGAATTAAAATAGTGACAATGAAACTCATTAAAAATTATAAATTGAATATAAATGCTTTGGTGTGAAGCTGTGTGTGAGAAAACATGCTACTTCCAACTGATGGCAGTGCGGAAGCAGGGCTTGAGTAGGGAGAAACAGCAGCTGTGGGCACATTAAAAATTAACAGATTTCTATATGACGAAGACAGTGGAAGAAGGTCTGAGTCTAATGACCTCAGCAGCCCAATAAACCTGGAAAAAAAAAGACATTTTTCTTTCAGAATTAGAAAATGGGGAAGATAAGACATTTGAAGTGGCTACAGGGAACTTTGAAAGTTATGGACCGGTGAAGTGGTTCTACTTTACTCTGTTTATCTATTGATCAGTGCCATTTAATCTACTCACATTAAATGACCAAAGCTAAGAATTAAGCATATATACTATTTTCAAGTTTGTTTGTCTTAGTAAATTTAAATAAAAGACTAAATGGTACTTTCAGATTGTTATTGCTGTACAGAAGTTAACCGGAGCTCTATGCTTTCATATTGTGAACCATACCACACAATGAAACATAGAACATAAACAGTCATTTCCAAGTGGATGTTGTTAAGAAAAGTTGTGAGTAGATTCTTTGAATGACTTACATTTTTAAATTTCTTGGCTAACAAAGCTTTGCAGCTCTAACCATTACCAATCATGATCTTCAAGAAACTCTACCAAGGTAAGCATCTGCCCCGGGTTATAGAAAGTAGTGCACGAATTAAAAGAATTAAAGCAGACTGCCCTGTTATTCCACTTGTGATTGTCCTAGAACTAAATAATATCTTGCGTTCTGACATGCTTATCGGTAAGTGCTGTGCTTGACTCTCTGAGAGAATTACATTCCACAGAGTCCACACATAAATTAGCATAAAACTTAAAGGTGAAAAACTTGCTCAATTCTGGCCTGTTTTCTTTGTTTTCCTTTGTCTATTTAAAAAAAAAAATTTTATGTAGCCTTGGCTGGGTAAGAACTTAATATTAGACCAGGCTAATCGCAGGTTTGCAATAATTCTCCTGCTTCTGAACACTAGGAGTACACGTGTATGCACAATACCTGACTCATGTATTTAGTCTTTTACAATAATTCAGTTCATTTAAGAAACATTAACCAGCCGGATGTGGTTCCCAGCATTCTGCAGAGGCAGGCAGATTTCTGAGTTCGAGGCCAACCTGGTCTACAAAGTGAGTTCCAGGACAGCCAGGGCAACACAGAGAAACCCTGTCTCAAAAAAGACCAAAAAAGAAAGAAAGAAAGAAAGAAAGAAAGAAAGAAAGAAAGAAAGAAAGAAAGAAAGAAAGAAAGAAAGAAAGAAAGAAAGAAAGAAAGAAAGAAAGAAAGAAAGAAAGAAAGAAAGAAGAAAGAAAAAGGGAAAGGAAAGAAAAAGAAACATTAACCAAGTTCATACAAGATGCTAGGCTCCATGGTAGGCACCAAGGGATTAATAAGGCCTTCCTTGTAACCAATGACAAAGTATGAGAAAGGGAATATATGTATGTATGTGTGTATGTATGTATGTATGTATGTTATAGTCAATGCATGGTTCATTAAAAAGAATGAGTAAGCCAGGCTCTCAAGTACAGTCAAGATGCAAACATTTTATGAAAGGCAGAAATTACAGTTGGTAATCCCACAGGGACACAGTAGTAGAAGGGGAAATAAGATGTTGATGAAAACACAAGAGAGAAGATACTAGAAGTAACAATGAGAGGAAACAAGTACAAAAACTAGGGCTTGGAAAAAAGAACTTCAGGGGAGATTTAGAGAGATCTGACCTAGCGACTCAGACTCTTTGGAACGGGGCTCAATATCCAGAGAGAGAATCCAGCAAAGCTTCAGGTTTGGACAATGCAAGGAGTTAGAACAAAACGAAATACTAAAAAATAGTGCAGGCCATTGCTGTTGCCAAGGTAACACTGACAAAAACAAGGCAACAGGAAGGAACACAAGTCCTCTCTCCTGCTCATTCCCAAGTCTAATGCAACCACTTACGGAGTCTAGCAAAGCCAGTAGGATAAAGAAAGCAATGCACTTCTCAGCTCCAGCACCCCACAGGGCAGTCACCATGGAAGATCTGGAGAGACAGCACCTCATCCACCTAGAACACAGGACAGCTGAGCTGATTTCTGAGAAATGAAAATAAGCTCTATGAGTGAGAAGTGCAGAAGAGGGATTTCAGAGCAGAAAGGAGAAAGGACGGGAACTTCAGGAAGGAAACCCTCAGTGCAAGAGGGATGGGGGTATATTCTGAAATATGAACCAGCACGACATGGAGCTGACTGCCACCACAGTGTGAAGGCTTTGGGGTTTAGTACTCAGTTCATCTCCAGCCTACAGCATCTATCACCAAGAGCACCTGAAGATCCTGACAGTTTAAGAAAGTCAGTAAACACCAACTAAATGCAAGGCATCATCATACTAAACAAAGGTCCCTGCAAACTGTGCATTCTGTCTCTCATACTTGTTCCTCTGCTCATATTTTGTTCCCTAGACAAGGGCACCAACATGAACCCAGTATGCAGAGCCAAAACTTTTGTCATCTTGCATCTTTCTCAGCTCCCACTCATTCAGTGAGTCACCAAATTCTGTCTCTACTAGAAGTTCCCAAATTAACTCCCTCCTTTTCTTTCCCTCTACCCCTTCATTGGTCTCAGCCTGCAGAATTTTTCTCCTCAAATCTTTTCTTTACATTGCTATTGGAGTGACCAAACCAGATTGTAAATCTGGAAAACCTCTACAGCTGATGATTCCAGAGCCAAGTTAGAGCACTTGAAGCTCTCCACAACACTTCCCCAAGCAAGCTGTTGCTCCCTCAAATCCTGTCACTTGATGCCTCCTGCCTTTGACCAGACTGATTAATCTTTCAATATTTCTCAGGAGGATTTAAAAATGTGGCTCAGTGGTAGAACACTTGTCTGCCATGCACAAGGCCCTGGGTTTGCTCTCCCACACCATAAAAGACAGAGACAGAACGGAAAAAATCAAAATGACATAGCAAGCTTAAGCTTAAGCATTACGTCTTCCAAGGGAATATCCCCGAAGCCTCATATAGAACACAGTGCCCCTCAATCATGTTCCCAATGTCCTTCACGCACCCTTTGATGGCTGTATCACACTGAAGCAGTCTGTTCATGGGCCACTTTTGATGACAAGTTCTCTTAGGGCAGATTCTGCTCATCTTGTTAGCCCGGCATAGGTTGCTGCCTTCGGCAGCAGGAGCTCAACAATGAACTGACCAACAGAACTGACATTGTTCACTTCACTAAGGAGTCAGGGTCAACATAGGAAGAAATTTTAATATTCCAAGCTTACAACACAGTTGAGAGGACTTCATGCAGAAGTCATATAAAGGCAAAGACAGAGAACCAATAGGACATGCATCTTTGACCAGGTACTTCAAATCCAGGCTTATACCAAGTCATAAATATCTTTTGTGCATGTTAGTGGTAAATCTAAAGGTAAATATTCAAATCATGTCATTAATTTATATTTCTCTCTTGATATGTTTTAAGTGTATATCAGTAATGTCAAATATATGAAAGTAATACCAAAGGATTTCACCGAGCTGCCTCAGTATTAATGCCATCAACAACGAGGAAATCAGATTTATCCAAAAATGTTTCCTGAACAGGATCATGGGTAAGTAGTGACCATGAAATAAACATGCTGTGTGAGGTATGGATAGCATGCTAGAGCGATGAACAGATGAGAAATTGTCCATCAGAGCCAGGCATGGTAGCACGTTCCTGTAACCCCGAAACTCTGGAGGCTGAAGCAACACACTGCTGAAAGTTTGAGGCTAGCCTGAAGTCCATAGCAAGATCCAATTGAAAAGTAAATCTATTCATATGAAAATGGCACTCAATATAAAAAAAAAAAAAAAAAAGCAACAGAGCACCCAAGGTACCTGCTCGGGCCTATACCCAGTCTCTTTTTTCCTGAAAATGGCCAGTTAGATGCAACCCCTGTTCCCAGAGCCTGTGTACACATTCTAGCTAAGTATGACCCTAAGCTCTGCTTCTGTATAGGTGTCCTGATGCCTTTCCTATGTACTGCCAACACATCTACAACTGGTCTCCAAAGCCAGTTCTGAGTCTCATCACAGAATCAGACACTTTGTGTTTATTCTGAGGAGCCAAAATACCTTTTGGACCCTGTCCAAACCAAGCACTTGAATCTAGAACTTAGGGACCTGAGTGAGGTGAAGGTAGCAGCCCCTCTCTTCAGCCAGCATCCCTTTGTGTCCTTCATCCTCACTTGCCGCAAGAAAGTACCAACACAGGTGCGTACCTCCAGCACAGGGGCAAAACATTCAAGTATGATGGGATGCAGAAATCTCCTAAACTCAGAGAGCAAGAACAGAGGAGGATGGCATATGTTTGTTTATGTTATTCATTCATCCAACTTGCTGAGTGCCCACTTAGCATGTGTCCCAAATACAGCAGATGAAGATAAAAAGGTAAAAGAATCAGGCCAAACACCAGGCCCTCAGTTGTTTCCAAACACTGTTGGCCTGTTGGAATGTTATCTTTGTTGGAATCTTTGAAATTTTTGGTTTGGTTTCTGGGTTTTGCTTTGGTGGGGATGGGAAGCAGTTGTTTGCTTTTCTTTTCTTTTCTTTCTTTCTTTCTTTCTTTCTTTCTTTCTTTCTTTCTTTCTTTTTCCTTTTTCCTTAGTCCAATTGTAGGCCACTGCCATTTAATTTCTCCCATTAATTTTTGGAAATCCTTAAGAGTTTACAATTAGTCCCTACGGATATGTACCTTTTGAGGTCAGATTTTTTTTAATTATTTTCTTAGATATTTTCTTCATTTACATTTCAAATGCTATCCCGAAAGTTCCCTATACCCTCCCCCGGCCCTGCTCCCCTGCCCACCCACTCCCACTTCTTGGCCCTGGCATTCCCCTGTATGGGGCATATAAAGTTTGCAAGAGCAAGGAGCCTCTCTTCCCAATGATGACTGACTAGGCCATCTTCTGCTACATATGCAGCTAGAGACATGAGCTCTGGGGTTACTGGTTAGTTCATATGGTTGTTCCACATATAGGGTTGCAGACCCCTTCAGTTCCTTGGGTAATTTCTCTTGCTCCTCCATTGGGGTCTCTGTGTTCTATCCTATAAATAGATGACTGTGGGCATCCACCTCTATATTTGCCTGGCACTGGCATAGCCTCACAAGAGATAGCTATATCAGGGTCCTTTCAGCAAAATCTTGCTGGCATATGCAATAGTGTCTGGGTTTGGTGGATGATTATGNGATGGACCCCTGGGTGGGGCATTCTCTGGATTGTCCATCCTTTTGTTTTAGCTCCAAACTTTGTCTCTGCAACTTCTTTCATGGGTATTTTATTCCCTATTTGGGGGAGGAATGAAGTCTCCACGTGTTGGTCTTCCTTCTTCTTGATTTTGTTTTCTTTTAGATAGGAACTTACAGACTTACCGCAAACTTACTGTGTATTCTAGGCTTGTTTCAAACTCACTGATATCCTCCTGTCTCTGCCTCATAAGTACTGGAATTACAGGTGTGAACCACCATGCACAACTTGAAGTTTTTTTTCTTCAAATGGCTCAAATGCTTTGGAAGTCTCCAAAAACCAGGGTATAGGGCAGCTGAATGATACATTAACAACTAAATGATTAATGTATTTTCAATTTTTATTATATCTTTTTCAGCCACACCATCATCAGGATAGCTTTTCACTTAAAAAAAGCTCCATTACTTCATAGAGCCTCAGAACTTCCAGCTGCCCCTGTGTGAGCTTCTCAGGAATACTGGCAGCAGCCATCTCGGGCTGTTTGGTCTTTCAGCTGCTTCTGCCCAATACCCTTCTTACTTCAGAACTATGTCAGCACATTGTGATGCAGGAGCAGTGGAACAATGCCAGGCAGCCCTTCACTAGGGGCTTAGTTGCCTGTCCAGCACACAAAAACACCTCTGCTAAAGAAATGTGAAGGAAGCAGAAACGTGCTATTTGGAAACAATTCTCCTGTTTGACATCCAGGAGGTTTCCAGAGACCTATTTCAGCAGATTCTATGTAAGTTTGTGTCAGTTACAGAAACCTGAATATGAGCCTGAAGAAGCAGGAAATGGGTAGCTTGATTAGTACTGGTTATCTGTGGCTAGAGTGTCTTTCTTTCCCTTTTCCTCTTTTCCCCTGGTTTCATATCTTTGTACCTCAACTAGAAGAGTTAGAGGCTTAGAGACTAGTTGGTGACTGAACTTTTTACTTAAAACTAGTCTCACTGGGCTTGTGGAGATAGTTCAGTGGATACAGTGGGTCCTGAGTTCAATCCCTAGAACCTATATCTAAAGTTGGATGCAACAGCACCTGCGTATAACCTAGCACTGGGAAGATGGAGATGAACGGAACCCGAGGGCTCACTGGCCAGCAACCTTGCCTGCTTGGCAAGTTCTTTGCCAATGAGAGACCTTGAATCTGAACAAAAGATGGATGGCATCTAAAGAACAAAAGCCAAAATTGTCCTCTGGCCTACACTCACTCACACAATGTACATATTTGCACATGTACTTGTATACACAGAAACACACATACCCTTCATTGATAGTTTATATTTGAAATGAAAGCAAGCTTTTTGTGTTGCTTTTAGAGTTTTTATGTCACTATTCCAATTTTGTTCTATTGGTGACTGAGAATAGGACAGAACTGAGTTCATTAGGAGACTCATTTGTAATTATTCAAGTGGGAGAGGAGAACCTAATACAGAGTCCAGTGTTCAAAGCTGCAATGCTGAGAGGGGGAGCACCATCAGGAAAAGGAGAGGAGGCCACCACAGTCATAACTTCTCAGAGCTGCAACTGAAATTGCAAACTACACCTGTGATAGACCTGACTTTAAAATATACCTGGTACTGCATTAAAAATGGCAGAGGCTGAGTTTGCTGATGCACATATGTAGTCCTGGCTACTCAGGAGGCAGGAGTGGGAGGGTCAAGAGTTCGAGGCCATCTGGTATCAGGAAGAATCTTAATGAATGACAGGCAAAGGCTATTCAAGATCTAATATGTAATTAAGTGCAAGTAATAGCACAGTAAAAGAAAAAGACCACAGGAGAATATGAGTCTCAGGACTATAGAGTTCTTTCAACTTTGCTATGTTTGAAATTTTCTTTTAAATAATAGAGGGAGAAGACTGATTGGGAATGGTGAGTAGACAGTATTTATAGACAACATTAAACATGTTTGGGCATCTTGTATTAGTTAGAAAATACTTCCTAACCTCTCACCCTCCTCCTCTCTGCTGTTTCATTAACACTCAAGCTGCCACACTTCTAAAAGATCCAGACAAGTACATTTTCTCCTAGGAAAACAACCTCAGCTCAACCTCTGTTCATTCTGTCCTTTGTCATCCTGGGCCTTGGTCATCCTTGACAGCAAGTCCCTGTATGAAAAAGCTGAAGTCATCCTGGCTGGTGCTAACTAACACACACTGTCATCCTGTGGGCTTCTCGTCCCGGTTACATGACTGGCAGTGGTTTCTGGCCTGTAATTGGATATAATATGAAACCTCTCTGAAAATTACAGTGCAGTTTTGTAGAAAAGAACAGTCTGATGAACAGAGCTGCTGATGGGATGGGTCTCCATCCAATTGGAACTGGAAACAGACATGTGAGAGGGAGTCACTGAGTAAGAGAAAGGGCAAAGTCTGGCAAGGACTGGCTAGTGACAGAGGAATTAGGGACTGGATGCCTGTGCAGTGCTGCAGAAGGCCTGGCCTGCAATAAATACTGCTATGCTTCTGCCTGCTTATTGCAGTGCTCAGGGAAGTGGGTAGGCCTAGCAAAATTCATAAATTGTTAGAAAAATATAAACTATAATTGAGAAAATTCTGTGTCTTGGATTTGGCTGGAGTTTTTTGAGACAGTTCATATAGCCCAGGCTGATCTGAAACTTGTTATGTGGTTGAGAATACCATTTTATTCCTGATTCTCCACCTTCCAAGAGCTGTGTTACAGGAATGCACCTCCACACATAATATACACAACTCTAGAAGAGCAAATTAGAACAGATGAGTCTGCACACCCATGAAGCATCCACAGTGACCTCCAGTTACCTGCTCTGCTTTAATTACACATTACTTAGCACAAGGGTGTCAGAATTATATACATTAACCAGTGATTAACATGCTTAAACTCTAATGTTAATGTTTATTTTTGTTTTATATTCTAGATGCCCACAACTGTAATGTCAATAAAATGATACTTTTGAACTCTTACCAAATAATTTATTTAAATGGGTTTATTTTGTTGTTTAAAATGCTTATGGAATCTATAAATGAGTAGCCCATGATCATAAATAATGTTGCAGATTTTACTGGTCAAAACTCTCTGCTCCAGACTGTCAACAGAAAGACTGTGGTCACCCCAACTCTTTGGCAAGCAGCGACCACAGACACAGAGGCATGATTCATATTTCACTTACATTTACTAAACGTATATCCATAAATAATGACATTTTTCTAAATTAAATTATAGTGATTGTGACTAACTATACTAAAAGTCATTGCATTTGTAACCTTTAAATGAGCCATTCTGAAAACTAATGCAAGCAGTGCACAGAGGTGTGTCTGCAATCCCAACCTCAGGAGCATTAAGTAGAAGGAAAACTTGAATTCAGGAGATTATCAATGTAAAAACTATCCCTCAAAAATGATAACAAAGTCATCTAGAGATAAAACTATTATGAAAATAAAACCATCATTAGCATTTAATTCCACACAATTTAGAAATATTCTGGAAAATTTTTTGGTTGTTTTGTAACAAAGTCTCACTGTAGCCCGGGCTGGCCATGTACTTATGTTCCCTCTGCAACCTTCTCAGTAGTGCTAGGATTACACCACCACATCCAATGGCAAAGCAAAAAAATTGTTTCAAACCACCAAAATGAATAATACTTGGCAAAGGCTATGGCTAGGTTTCTCTTGCAAGGTAACCCCACTGCAAGGAAGCAGAACAGAGTACAGGAAATGTATAGGAGTAGAACCCTGAACCATCTGATTGTCTTTAAGAGAAAATCACTTCTCAGTCCTCTATTTAACCACTAGGCATCTTTATGTTGGGCATATCTTACAAGAGATTATGATGCTCCAAACAGCTCTGCACTGTGATTGGTAACTACTACTTTTCAATGCTTAATGTTATGGAGAAAATTTTATTATCATATGTAACTAAATAAAGACCTATTTGTAAAACTGGAGACCAAAATCTTACTGCATCTCCAGGTACTGAGAGTGTCCCTAGTAAATAGTGTGCAGTAGTAATGGGGAGGGAGGCCAAACTGCCTTTAGAGGCCATTCCTGTGTCATCCCATTAGTCTTATTGAAGAGTTTGTAGAATACAGGTTGCAGATAATATCAAATAACAGTTCACAATAAAACTAGTCAAAATTCTTGCTAGAGAAGTAGCTCTGTAGTTAAGAGCTCTTGTTGCTCTTGCAGGGGACCTGGGTTTGGTTGCCTGGGTTTGGTTGGTGTGGTGGCTCACAACTCCAGGGGATCCAATGCCCTCTTCTGACCTTTATAGGCATAAGACGTGCACATGGTATATATACATATGTGTAGGTAAAACACTTATATACATAAAATCTAATTTTAAATGATATTTAAAAATAATACTAGGAATGTTTGAAAAAACCATACAGAATCATATTTTCCTAAAAAATAAAATATGCAATGCATGTGTGCATGCATGTGTGTGTGTGTGTGTGTGTGTGTGTGTGTGTGTGTGTGTGTGTGTGTGTTTTAAATAGAGTCATGCCACATTGGATACTTCCCAGAAGATGCAAAAACTAACAAAACCCCCAGTACTGGGTATGATAACCTCTGTACTAGTTGTTGGTCTGGGGAGTCCAAGATTCTCCTAAAATAATAGACTATTGCTAATGTCCTTGGTTGGCTCTCAGAAGCTGAAGGCAAGTCCCTGTTGCTGAAGATACCAAGCACGTTGGATACAGGACTCAGAAGACTCCAGCTGGACCTAACCCAAAGCCTGCCCTGAAGACTAGCTTTCTTAGTGCCAGGAGGTGCTATGTATACAATCAATAATATTACATCAGTGATGTCTATGAACCACAAAGACCAGCATTCCAGGATATCCCTAAAGGTACATTAGTGGCACCAATATCTTGGCAGTAATCAACAAATGTCTAACTGGAACTTAAGGCCTGGTCAATAGGAAGGAAATCACAGCTGGGATTGCAAATGTATCAAACTATTCATGATTAGTGAAGTCATGGATCTGCAAGAAGAACCTACTACTGCCACTTTCCTAAATGAGTATGTCTTAACTGCATTTACGTCCTTATCCTTATCACCACAGATCAGTGTACCTCTCACCCCACATCCAAGAAATTTCTTTTTTAGGAGATGCAAACCATTACAGAAAACCACAGCTAGTCTCAGTGGAGAAAACAACCGGCCATGGGGGACCAATTCCCACCTCAGTCGATGCATCTACAACACAATCTTTACACCTAATGTTCAGGGAACATCTTGCAAGAGGGAGTAGAAAGATGATAAGCACCAAAAGACCAGGAGATCTGCTTTGAGATTGTATTTTTTGGATATGACAAGGAAACTACACCCATGAAATCTCAACAACATAGCTCTTTCTAAACAGGACCAGAACAATGGCAATACTCGTTGACATGCCGATCTGTTTGTGAGAAATTTCATGGAGCCCCACCCCTAGATGAAGAGCTACAGGCAATTAATGACTACTGAGAGAGGGGGATAGCCTTCCCAGAGATGAGCCTCCCAATTGGTTATCCAATATCTTGTGATCAGCCCTAAAATATGTACACACAAGCAACATTTATACAGACTCTGCAACATATTTATTCATATATTTGTATTTCATATTCATTTGACAATAATAATTAAAGAAAAAGGCATTAATTTGTGAAAATTTAACAACAACCAAAAAAAAAAAAAAAAAGGCTTCACTTCAAAGATGGTAAATGAGGCTGGCACATTTGCTGCTCTATTGCTGACCTCACTTTGGTTTTTTGAAGAGGCAAGACTCACTTATGGCTGCCTCCTAGTCCTCTTTTCTCTCCCCCTTCTGTGTCCTGAATTCCTAGATAAGCCTGTTCCTCTGGGATGTCATCTATCAAGTGGGATTGTTTTAAAATTGATTTTCATTTGTGTGTGTGAGTGTGTATGAGTGTGTGTACATGTGTCTGTGTGTCTTGTGATATACATGTGGATTTATGGGTGTCTAAGCACATGTATGTGCATGCAGATGTTAGAGAAGAAGTCAGATGTCTTCCTCTACATCTCTCTACCTTGTCCCTTTAAGACAGGATTTCTCACCGAACCAGAAGCTTGCCATTTTAGCTAAGCTAGCTAGCCAGCAACCTCTGGAAATCTTCCTGTCTTTGACTCCCAACATTAGGGTTTTAAGTATATACCACCATGGCTAGCTTTTTGCACAGGTGCTAGAGATTATAAGCAACCACACATCCATTGAGCCATCTACAGAGCCTCTCTCCTTAAACTAAGGGGATCATAGAGGCCACAGTGACTCTACTGGGGAAGGACATTCTTGGTCCTAGTGGTAATATAATCTATTGATAAGCAAGTAAATACAAATATAAGACATACCTCTAACAAATGATGTTTTCACTTTCTTGGGATGATTTTATTTCATAGATGTGTATTCAATCATCTAGCTCTAAATAAGCAAGAGTTGAATGCTGCATTTCAAGTCTAAGATATTGTAAAATACCATAAGCCACAAAAAGAAAAAGGAAAAGAAAAAAATAGTACTTATGCAGTTCAATACTTACTTTTAATTTCCCCACCCAGTATTTATTCATTGCTCTTCTGTGCTATCATCTTCACATTTAAAATGTTGTATTTATTTAATGTGTGTTGTGTGTATATACACTCACCATGGTGTACATACAGGGATAAGAAGAAAACTTGTGGGTGTCAATTCTCTTCTTCCACCATGAGGATCCCAGGAATCAACTCAGGTGGTCAACATCTTTAGTGGCTAAGCCACCTCACTTACTCTGAGACCTTCAACATCTCTGATAATTCTGACACTTTTGTACTCGGCTTTCTTAATCTTAACAGAAAGTGTCAACAAAAAACTTCAAGTAGCCATAGGAACACAATTTTAATGGCTGCTAAGTATAACCGAGGTAGCACCTGTATTACTTCCTTTGCCTTGTCACCTTGTACCTTCCTTGGCCATACAGGAAGTGTCACACCAATTATTAGTTTGAATTCCAGTCATATAATCCCATGATGAGGTGTCCATGAGGGCTCAGTCAGCAAAGCACTTGCCACGCACAAAGCATGAAGATCTGAGTTCAGAGCCCCAGAACACACGTAAAACGCCAGGCATAGTGGCATGTACCTGTAATCCCAGAGCCAGGGGGACAGAGACAGGAAGATCAGAGCCTAAGGGAGTGTTTCTCAACCTGTGGGTCATGACCCCTTTGGAGAGTGGACACATATCAGATATCCTGCATGCCAGATATTTACATTATAATTCATTGCAGTAGCAAAATTATAGTTACAAAGTAGCAACAAAGTAATTATATGGCTGGAGGTCACCACAACATGAAGTACTAAACTGTATTAAAAGGTCACACCATTAGGAAGGTTGAAAACCACTGTGCTAAGGCTTGCTGACAAGACAGTGTAGCTGAATCAGTGAGCTCCACCTTCAGTGAGAAACCCTGCCATATGTACATACCTTCTCGTATGCATGAACACATACATAAGCAAATAATGCATATGCACACACACTCAACCAACTGCTTGAGTGTGTGTGCATATGCATTATCTTAATTACATTAAGATAATGCATATGCACACACACTCAACCAACTGCTTGAGTGTGTGTGCATATGCATTATCTTAATTACATTAAGATAATGCATATGCACACACACTCAACCAACTGCTTGAGTGTGTGTGCATATGCATTATCTTAATTACATTAAGATAATGCATATGCACACACATGCAAAGAAGATCACAGTAAATGAGAAACAGCAGTAACAACTGGATTCAAATACCCCATTCTGACAACTCTCAGAAATGGTAGTAGTAATGGAGCAAAGATACTCACCTCTCATAGTAGTTAGAAAAAGAACAAGAAAGACCCCAGGACAATAGCAGTCCCTAATGTGTCCCCTGTGGTCTATTCCATCTAGTTGGCCCTACTTCTAAAAGTTGTCACCACTTCACAGAAATGCCATCTATAAATTCAGTGGTGAATGAACCCATTGATCACATCAAAGCTCACATGATCCCATTGAGGACACTTACCATCAAAACCATAAAACCCATCTGTTTAAGTTACAAGACTCTAGACTTCAACCTATGAAACAGAATGTATAGAAATGACATTAGCACCCTGTGTATAATCCCTTGTTTTCTGTATTTGTATTTGTCACAAAAGCTACATCATGAAAAGGAGGAAGCCCAAACTGAAGTGAGTCACAAACTTCATTGGCCTTGAGGTAAGGTAAGGTTTGATAGCCCTCATGGATGAGACCGTGAGTTGCATGGTCACATGCCCCTCTTCCTCCTGTTCTCCCCACATTCCCTCCCACCTACTATCCTTCACTAGCTCTCCCTTTCTTCTGAAGATTCCATGTGCCAACATACTTTCCACAGTGATCAACTTTAAAATCTTTATTTTATTTATTTATATGCAGAAAGCCAGAACACTACTAGTAGAAGTTGGTTCTCTCCTTCTACCATATAGGTGCTGAGGGTAAAACTCAGGCTGCCATGCCTGGCAGCAAGTGCCTTTACTCACCAGCCCCTTAACTAACTTTTCTAGATTAGAGACATTCACTCTGAGAGCCTGAGCTGGTAGGTGGTGACAGATGACATTAAGCAACAAACTATTCTTCCTTCTTTGGGCTTTGGGATGCATTCCCACCCCTTCTCCTACTTTGCTGCCTGCAAATGCATCAGGACCAAATTGTTTAGGAAGAGAAGGGAACAGGAAGAAAACGAGGTATTTTCTGTCTTATTTGGTCTAGCCCTAGTTCCTATTTTCCTACTATCCCAAGCTCTCTAATTCTTGACAGCTCTCATACCTATCTTTTCAAGCACATAAGCACAGAATTGACTTTGAGTAACAGCCAAAAGCTCCTAGGCAGGATATAAGGGTCTGAGTCATAGCTTATCAGGTACAAACTTATGACAGCAAAGTTACTTTCCCTTTTTAAGCCTTAACTGTGTGGTCTATAAGTGTAGTCTCAATTAAATGAGATGGAACATGCAAAATCTCTATTACTTACCCTATAAAGCATTAATTAATTATTAGTTATTTCTTATCATCTCTATTTTAAGTGATGGTGGAGGTTGTCTTTGTTTTTATTGTTGTTTTTTTTTATTTTGTTTTGGTTTTCTTCTGAATACACTTTTTCAAGAGTCTCATGATTTTTCGCAGTTTAGCTGATATGGACTGATGTGCTGGGGCCATGGCTCAGTGGTTAACTTCTGGGTTATTTCATTCTTTCACATCTCTTCCATCTCTGCCTCATCTTGACTTAATTTATCTTTTTTTCTTAAATTTTTTTATTATTTAAATGCATTTTATACATCAAACATATTAATAGTATTGAATATTTTGAGAATCAATAATACATAAAAACTTGTTCAACTTTTATATTCATATCCTTTCATACCCTAAAAATATCATTAAGGAATATTTAATACTCTATGTAACTGAGGATCCTATATCTAATGTTGAATACTAAATTGTTTCAAACCATACAAAATATTTTCTTGGAATTAAGCATAGTAAAAGAGCATGAAATATGAAAAATAAGTCATTAAGAAATATATTCAAAAGTCCTTATATGATACCACCTGACATTGTGGGAGAATATTTAAAATGGATTATAAACCTGTGTACATTGTCTAACAATCAGTTTACTTAAAAAAGATTATCAGTGCTTCTAGGAGAGAAATTATTTTATTAGTAAGTATATTTTAAATATTTCAAAATAGCAAAAATTCTTTGAAGTTAAACATTAAGAAAATACTCATCTCAAGCACAGTGAGAAAAATTATCAATATTTCCGTGATGTTGTAGAACATGATTTTAATATTTTCAACTGTTAATATTCAACAAACAGAATAGTTATTTTCAGATCTAGTTCATTGTTATGTCTCCCTTTCATTTCTGATTTATTAATTTGGATCCTGTCTCTGTGCCCTCTGCTTAGTCTGGCTAAGGCTTCTTTACCGTGTTGATTTTCTCAGAGAACCAGCCCCTGCTTCGGCCAATGCTTTGTGTAGTTCTTTTTGTTTCTATTTGGTTGATTTCAGCCCTGGGTTTGATTATTTCCTGCAGTCTACTCCTCTTGGGTGTATTTGTTTCTTTTTGTTCTAGAACTTTCAGGTGTGCTGTCAAGCTGCTAATGTAAGCTCTCTTCAGTTTCTTTTTGGAGGCATTTAGAGCTGAGTTTTCCTCTTACCACTGCTCTCATTGTGTCCCATAAGTTTTGGTATGATGTGTCTTCATTATAATTAAATTCTAAAAAGCCTTTAATTTCTTTATTTCTTCCTCGACCAAGTTATCAAGTAGAGAGTTATTCAGCTTCCATGTGTATGTATGCTTTCCATTGTTTTTGTTGGTATTTAAGACCAGCCTTAGTCCACAGTAATCTGATAGGGTTCATGGGATTATGTCAATCTTCTTGTATCTGTTGAAGCCTGATTTGTGACGAATTATATGGTCAATTTTGGAGAAGGTACCATGAGGTGCTGAGAAGGTATATTCTTTTGATTTAGGATAAAATGTTCTATAAATATCTGTTAGATCTATTTGGTTCATAACTTCTGTTAGTTTCACTGTGTCTCTGTTTAGTTTNTGTTTCCATGATCTGTCCATTGCTGAGAATAGGGTGTTGAGGTCACCCACTATTATTGTGTGGGGTGCAATGTATGCTTTGAGCTTTAATAAAGTTTCTTTTATGAATGTGGGGACCCTTGCATTTGGGGCAAAGATATTCATAGATATTCAGAATTGAGAGTTCTTCTTGGCAGATTTTTCCTTTGACCGGTATGATGTGTCCTTCCTTATCTTTTTTGATAACTTTTGGGTGAAAGTTTATTTTATTTGATATTAGAACTCCAGCTTGTTTCTTGGGACCATTTGCTTGGAAAATTGTTTTCCAACCTTTTACTATGAGATAGTGTCTGTCTTTTCTCACTGAGGTGCGTTTCCTGTATACAGTAAAATGCTGGGTCCTGTTTACATATCCAGACTGTTAGTCTATGTCTTTTGGGGGGAATTGAGTCCATTGATGTTAAGAGATATTAAGGAAAAGTGATTGTTACTTCCTGTTATTTTTGTTGTTAGAGGTGGAAGTATGTTTGTGTGGCTTTCTTCTTTTGGGTTTGTTGAAAAATTACTTCTTGCTTTTTCTAGGGTGTAGTTTCCCTCCTTGTATTGGTGTTTCCCATCTATTATCCTTTGTAAGACTGGATTTATGGAAAGATATTGTATAAATTTGGTTTTTTTCATGGAAGATCTTGGTTTTCCTATCTATGGTAATTGAGAGTTTCACTGGGTATAGTAGTCTGGGCTGGCATTTGTGNTCTCTTAGGGTCTATATGAGATCTGCCCAGGATCTTCTAGCTTTCATAGTTTCTGGTGAGAAGTCTGATGTAATTCTCATAGGTCTGCCTTTATATGTTATTTGACGTTTTTCCCCTACTGCTTTTAATATTCTTTGTTTAGTGCATTTGGTATTTTGATTATTATGTGACGGGAGGAATTTCTTTTCTGATCCAGTCTGGAGTTCTGTAGGCTTCTTGTATGTTCATGGGCATCTCTTTCTTTAGGTTAGGGAAGTTTGCTTCTATAATTTTGTTGAAGATATTTACTGGCCCTTTAAGTTGGGACTCTTTGCTCTCTTCTATACCTATTATCCTTAGGTTTGGTCTTCTCTTGGATTTCCTGGATGTTTTGGGTTAGGAGCTTTTTGCTTTTTGCGTTTACTTTACTGTTGTGTCAATGTTTTCTATGGTATCTTCTGCACCTGAGATTCTCTCTTCTATCTCTTGTATTCTGTTGGTGATGCTTGCATCTATGACTCCTGATCTCTTTCCTAGGTTTTCTAATTCCAGGGTTGTCTCCCTTTGTGATTTCTTTTATTGTTTCTATTTCCATTTTTAGATCATAGATGGTTTTGTTCATTTCCTTTGCCTGTTTGATTGTGTTTTCCTGTAATTCTCTAAGGGATTCTATCTCTTTACCTGTGTTCTCCTGTATTTCTTTAAATGAGTTATTTATGTCCTTCTTAATGTCCTCTATCATCATCGTGAGAAGTGATTTTAGATCCTAATCTTGCTTTTCCAGTGTGATGGTGTATCCAGGACTTGCTATAGTGGGAGAGTTTAGTTCTGATGATGCCAAGTAGCCTTGGTTTCTGTTGCTTCTGTTCTCATGCTTGCCTCCTGCCATCTGGTTATCATTAGTGCTCCCTGCCCTCGCTATATCTGACTGGAGCCTAATCTTCCTGTGATACTGGTTGTGTCAGAACTCCTCCAAGTCAAGCTGTTTCTGGGATCCTGTGATTCTGGGATCCTGTGATCCTGAGATCCTGGGTGTGTCAGAGCTCCTGGAAGTCAAGCTGCCTCTGGGACCCTGAAATCCTAGTGTGACCAAGCTCCTGGCATCCTGGGATCTTGTGGTCCTGGCTGTGTTAGAGCACCTGTGAGTGCAGCTTCTTCTGGCTGTTGTGGAGAGTTCCCCACGGTCTGCTCAGGGCACTGTCCCAGAAGACCAGAAGAAGACTAATTTCATCTTTACCATGAAGATATCACATATCTTAAGAAACTATAAATGGAGCCATTGAACTGCTAACAGTAGAAAGTCTGGCAGGAAAACTGTGTTAAGAATTGGAATTGTCATCTTGTGTCCACAGCTGTGGATTTATGGGAGGTAAAGCCCTGGCTGGAAGCTTACTGAGACATCTGTAGGATTTACCATTTTTGTGGATCTAAAGAAAGGGGGTCTCTGAGGAATGACTGTAGTTGTGACTTACATTTCCTCAATGCCCAGTGATGGTTGATATCTTTTAGCTTTTTGGCACTTACATAAATTCTTTACAGAAATACATATTTAAGTAGAAAGAATAATCTTTTGAACATATGTACACATAAATGTCTGGGTTCTGTTTCTTCGCTTCTTACAATCATTTTACAATTACAATCAAAAGATGAAATCATGGCATAGAATCACTGTTTTCTGTTGAAGCTGTCTTCAGAGCAGGAGAGCCTGAGTTGTGGGGATTGAATTGTCATTGATTAGATAAATAGCTCACCATTTACTTCACGTGTGAGGTGTGGAGTATCCTTTAATGCAGTTTTGATATCCTTACATCCCTCCATGATTATTAATTAGGAAGATGAAAATAGTGGTTTGGAGTAGGAGGCATGTGTCACCTTCCTTCCCACCCCAGTAAGCATTTCCAGCCATCCACCTCTGTCAGTCTTTAAGTCTGGTGTCTGTGCTATCAGACAAAATTTCTGTTTATTTGCTTACTGTCTGTCAACCCCGAAAGTATAAACTGCTGGTTTATATGTACCTGCAATGCCTGCCATGGAGTCATGCATATTACAGATTTTGGTAAAAACTTGCTCAGTTAGTCACTAAAAGCATCAGGGCAACTGTGACTGCCTCCATTTGTTCATTAATTTATCTCCATTCTCTCGCTTTTCTGATGTTTCCTATCAGCATGATGAAGAAGAACAAGAACAAGAGCAAAAAGGCAATGAATAAGCAAGACACCCTCTTTATCCCACACTATTACAGACTCGGGCATCTTAAGAACATATTGGATGGAGGAGAGTATGCCCCTTATGTATCTCCTCCCATACTGGAGAGCAATTTTATTCAGGTAAATGACACACTCTGAATTAGGTTCTAGAAACTGCCATACTTCATTTTCTCAAAGACAGTGAAAGATTGAGAAGAGATGGTTTTTAATGTGATGAGGGACAGTGTGGTGTAACTAAAGGGAACAGTTTTGTAACTTTAAGCAGGGAAATTCACTTTAGATGTTCTCAACAAACCCACAGGCAGGAGTTCTGTCCTATCTCTACAACAATTGCCATTCTCACATAATCTTTTTTTTTATTAGATATTTT
>NC_034596.1:73912402-73960240 GCF_900095145.1 Mus pahari
AAAATGTTGGGTCCTGTTTGTGTAGCCAGTCTATTAGTCTATGTCTTTTTATTGGGGAATTGAGTCCATTGATGTTAAGAGAAATTAAAGAAAGGTAATTGCTTCCTGTTATTTTTGTTGTTAAAGTTGGGATTCTGTTCCTGAGGCTGTCTTCTTTTAGGTTTGTTTAAGGGTTACTTTCTTGCTTTTTCTAGGGTGTAGTTTCCGTCCTTGTTTTGGTGTTTTCCCTTTATTATCCTAAAGCACAAGTAGTTACTTCAGCTGTTTGCACTGGCCTTCTCTCATAGACCCCACAAACCAGAGACTGTAGCTATCTATTCTGCTATCTCCAAAACATGAACAAGCCAAGGATGGAGGTGCTACGCCTCATTACCCCTTGTCTCCTGCTCCTCACCCCCACTCACACTGCTCTGGCAAGCAAGGGTGCTAGATCTACACCTTTTACCAAGAAACCCCTTTCCTGTTCTCTTCATCCAGGTCAATAGGAGAGGTGAATCTATTTACCTGCATAACCGAGCAAACTGGGTGACCGTAGGCATCTGTTCTTCCAATCCCATCTTCAAGACCCCCAATATGATGCTGTTGGCACATCTGACACCAGAAGCTCGAAAAGAACCAGAACCCCTCTTTAAAACCCTTCTGAAGTCTTCCTCTTCAGGGACTCTGGTGCTCACCAGGTGAGTCACAAGGGCAGAAGGATAGTGATCCCTACCAGCACACCATAGCCCCAGATGGCTAAAAAGAAAGATGGCAAGTGTCCCAGAGGCGCACTTGAGGTACATTGCTTTCTCAAATGTCACAGGCATGTCTCTAAGAGGATATAAACAATGGTTCATCACAAAGGCAGTCAAGGCCGACATAGCACAGCGTTGACGGGCACAGGGGCAGGGTTGGAGTAGAGTGGAGGCAAGATGGACGAGAATGTGCTGACCACTGTGAAGATACTCATCATCGGCGAGAGTGGGGTGGGCAAGTCCAGCCTGCTCCTGAGGTTCACAGATGACACCTTTGATTCAGAACTTGCAGCAACAATAGCTGTTGACTTTAAGGTGAAAACAATTTCAGTGATGGAAATAAGGCTAAACTTGCAATTTGGGATACAGCTGGTCAAGAGAGGTTTAGAACATTAACTCCCAGCTATTATAGAGGTACACAGGGAGTTATATTAGTCTATAATGTCACAAGAAGAGACACCTTTGTTAAACTGGATAATTGGTTAAATGAATTGGAAACATAATGTATAAGAAATGACATAGTAAACATGCTAGTTGGAAATAAAATTGATAAGGAAAACCATGAAGTCGATAGAAATGAAGGCTTGAAATTTGCATGCAAGCATTCTATGTTGTTCATAGAGGCAAATACAAAAACTTGTGATGGTGTTCAGTGTGTCTTGAGGAGCTTGTTGAAAAAATCAGTCAGATACCTGGACTGTGGGAAAGTAAGAACCAGAACAAAGGAGTCAGGCTGTCACACAGGGAAGAGAGCCATGGAGCAGGAGCCTGTGGTGGTTCCATCTCTTGCATATTTGGTTGGATAGTGACATCTTTCTGTATATAAACTCCTAACTGCTAGTAGGGACCTTGCAGTTTGCACATAAGTGTTTTTATCAGGGCAGTGAGTACTTGCAGGAAACCCCCTCATTGGCTTTCCCAAGTGAAATGGTATGGTAAGTATGCACAGTATGCAGTCTGTAGGGTTTTTTTTGGGGGGGGGTATTGTTTTATATTTTTTGTTTTGGTTTGTTTTGTTTTGTGTAACATAAAATAGATGTACCTTCATGAGTACATTTGATTTAATGATTTAGATTTATCCTATCATTTTTAAAAACATCATCTGTCTAGTGTGTGTTGCTGCAAGTCTGCTTTTGTTCTCCCTTTTGCTTAATTACTGAATTACTTGGTATGTAGAACTAGAACCATGGGAAGGTTTCCCTTGAAGAATAACAAAGCATGATTCACAGCTTTTCTAGGATGCTTAGTACTAAGCAAAATTCTCAGTTCAGAATATATCCCAGGCCAATTAAACCTCTATTTGTTCTGATGATGCTTCCAAAATAGTATTGCTAAGTTAAGGAAGTTTGGTATTTTAATTTATACCAGTGATGAACTCAGTTACCCAGGGCATTAACCCTGTGTTGCACATGCTGGGTTCCTGATCTTGGTACGATGTTTTAGTTACATGGCATCTGGCAAGCTTTCTGCCATTTGGGTTTCAGAAGAACATGAATAGTATATTCTTCCACTTTTAAAACCAACATGTTTTTTTCACAAGTGTTGGTAGTGTTTGTCCGGGTGCCTCAGTTGTAACTTCTTGTGTAATGACTGTCTGTATCTTATGGCTTCCATAAATGGCTAGTTGCTATTCAAAACATATTTTTGTGATTTGAAGCTGGGGAAGGAAAACACTAAATGACAATTTGAGAAAGGTGTATTGTTCCAAGTTCTGACTGGCAAGGAGAGGCTATTGCAGTGAGACTGTTGACAAGTTACTGTAAAAGTATCCACTAGTTTATTAATAACCAACCTGTACAGATTAATAAACCTTTTCCACAATATTCAGTTTTCTAACTCCTTGTTATGGTGCATTGTATGTTTTCTTACTCATATGTTATTTAATTTCTTTAACCTCTGCTATTTATGCTCTGTAAGTAAAGTGTACTTAGACTGCTCACTGTATTGTCTCTTATTAAGATGCTGATATTAATTTTTACAGTTTATTATCTATGTACAATGGTAAATGATAAACATTTTGTGTACCTTTGCAATATGTGTGTTAATGGGTTTAAATCAGATTGATTTCTTTCTGAATAGGTTGTCTTCATATGGAAACCTCACATTATATCATTTATACTTGGTGGTCTACATGTGATTAGAGCTTTTATACATTCTGTATATTTTTGTTAAATGTAAGACTTTTGCTTCTATAATGTTAGAGGAAGAGAGCTCACACATGCATTTATAATTTAGTCACATTACATTAAATTTAAATTTTAGATTTATTTAAAAAAAACAAAGGCAGTGGAAATGACAATTAAATTAAAAAATCCTATCTAAAGTGATGAGCACTGGAGACTTGATAAACTCCATCTCAAGTGCATGCTTGTCCTCCCCACAACAGCCTCACTGCCCAATTCTGGACTCATCTTAGCCACTAACTCGGTCTACAATCTTGAGCAAGTAACTTAATTTAAGCCTCACTTTTAGACAGTTTTATCACTAGTGTTTATTGTACAGATAATGAATTTCATTATAACATTTTCATACATATACATATGGAATATGTGTATATTTCCATATATGTGCATTAAGTTCCTTGACCATATTCATCCTTCATTACCCTTTTTTTCTAAACCTCACATCATCAGGCCTCCTCCTCATCTCAGATAGTCCATTTATGCCTTCATGTCTTTTATGTTTGTGTAATCGTGTATGTGTGTGTGTGTGAGAGAGAGGGGGGGGAATGGAGAAAGAGAGAGGGGAGGGGGGAGAGAACGATATGGGAGGTGTGGCAGAGGACAACTGCAGGGGTCAGTTATCAAGCTTCTCCCTTGCTCAGAGGCTGGGTCTCTCCTGCTCACCAGCTGGTTCAGGAGCTTCCAAAGTCAGCTTATCAGGCTTACATAGCAAGCACTTTATCTCCCACCTTCATTTTAAAAATCCAGATTCCTCATGAGAGAAGACATGTTTACTTATATCTTTCTGATTCTAGCTTATTTCACTTAACATGACCTCTAGTTTCAGGCATTTTTCCTGCAGATAACATTACATTAGAAATATTAAAATTAAAAATTAAAAAACATTTCATTATTTTTTTATGTAACTAATAAGTTCCGTTGTGTGTGTATACTTGTTTCTTTATCTGTTCATCTGTTCATAGTCCCTGGTCTGGTTCCATAACTTGCCTGTTGTGACAAGTGCCCTGCTTACTATTAGTAAACAGGTAACCCTCTTGTATGGTGACATAAATTCCATTAGATATACATACCCAGAAGAGGTGTTTCTGGGTCATATGATAGTAGAGGTTTTAGTTTTTTAAGGAGTGTCCACGCTGGTTTCCGTACCCTACCTTACACTTCGTCAATAGTATATAAGGCTTTCCATTTCCTTCCCACAGCATTGCCAGCATCTGTCTTTTCTTCATGGTAGTAACCATTCCAACTGATCATAAAATCTCACTGTAGTCTTATTTGAATTCCTAGACATCTAACCCTCAATTTTGATTACATTTTATTTTCATGTGCATATGTGTTTGTGTGTGTGCATCTACAAGTCCAGTATCAAAAGACAAGTGTGTAGACTCAGTATGTCCTTCCTTCACCATGTGGGATTAAACTCAGGTCACTGAGGTTGACTCTAGGTGACTTCGCAGGATAAGCCACCTCACCAGCCCTAAACCTCACTTTCATGCTTATTTAGGATGGACAGTTTTTCATAATAAATGACATTCTTATCATTTATTATCACCAGAATCTTAGACACATGAATAAGATGAGATGGCTCTCAGGGGCTCCCACCCACACATATCTGGGATTCAAGACCATTGACTGCCTCATTCTCCAAGCTCAAAAAGTCTTCATAGCTCTGCAACTAGGTCTTTGGCTAATGTTACCTTTGCCTTTGTCTTCAGGTTTATCCCTCTGCAGTTTGTGACTCTCTCTGTGCACAGTGCTAAGAACATGCGTCTCAAGGTGAAGCTGATCAACGGCCGCTCTTACTACTTACAGCTCTGTGCTCCTGTGTATAAACAGGATATCATATTTTCTCAGTGGGTAGATCTCATCCCCCTCCTGAATCAGGAGAAAATCAAAAATACCAAAGTATCAGAGGTCTCAAGCCTCTCCGAGCTCACCAACAGCACAGACATCACAGGCTCCATGGACATCACTGCTTTCACGGAACTTCGGACCAGGCCCCCGAAAACACACAGATACCCTTGTAACATCATGGAAAGTGCAGACTTCTCAGAATATACAGATGTCACTGATATCACAGATGTCACTGATGTCACCGATATTCTGGACAATGGGGTCACAGATGTTCAAGATATAAAAATTGTCACAGAAGTCACAGAAGTCTCAGAAGTCTCAGAAGTCAAAATGGCCACAAACATCTCAGGGGTCAAAATAGTATTTGAAAACGACGATATAATAAAGACCAAGCGGGAGGAAAAGGTATGTGTTATGGGACACTTCATTCTTTAATAATTAAACGTGGGAGCTGTAACCAAGTCTGTTAACACTCATGAGGAAAAGCTGTGGAACCAACTCAGTATAAATCATAAAGTATTCCCTGAAACAGTGACTATCCTTCCAGTATCAGAATCAGCTGTGTGACAGAAAGAAGTCCTGGGTTAGAATCTTAACCTCCTGGGTATTATATACATGACTGGCTAAATCGCCAAACACAAGGTGTGGTGTCATCACCCCTAAAATGAGACTATTAATATAACAAAATGGTTATTTTATTACTTAAATATAAAGATGGGCTGAAGCTTCAATAAGAAAAGGTGAGGGCAGAAGTCAGAAAATAAAGAAGTTATTGACTTTTAAAAATGCCAGAAAGTAAAAAAAATTAATAATAAAATAAAATAAAATCAGGGACCCTGATATAGCGGCCTCTTGTGAGGCTTTGCCACTGCCTGGCAAACACAGAAGTGGATGCTCACAGTCAGCTATTGGATGGAACACAGGGCCCCCAATGGAGGAGCTAGAGAAAGTACCCAAGGAGCTGAAGGGGGATGCAACCCTATAGGTGGAACAACAATATGAACTAACCAGTACCCCCAGAGCTCGTGTCTCTAGCCGCATATGTAGCAGAAGATGGCCTATTCACCCATCATTGGGAAGAGAGGCCCCTTGGTCTTACGAACTTTATATGACCCAGCACAGGGGAATGCCAGGGCCAAGAAGTGGGAGTAGGTAGGTAGGGGAACAGGGGCGGGGGGGGGGTATGGGGAACTTTCGGGATAGCATTTGAAATGTTAATAAAGAAAATAATAATAAAAAAATGTTAATAAAGAAAATAATAATAAAAAAAATAAGTAAGTAAAAAAAATGCCAGAAAATAAAAAATAAAATAAAAAGGAGAGAGAGAGGAGAGAGAAAGAACTATGAAGGTCACTCTCAAACCTTGAATTACACATTAGGAAATGAGGACTTGGCAAACCTTGAATTAAGGTACTGAACTTTTTACAGATCAAACTAGTAGGTTGAAGAGATGACTCAGCAATAGAGAGCACTTCCTGTTTTCCCAGAAGACCTGAGTTCAGTTCCCAGCCCACAACTCACAACTGCCTATATCTCTACCTCCAGGGGATCTGATGCCTGCACACTCCCTCTCCCTCTCCCCTACCCCTCCTCTCCTCCCTCCTCCTCCTCCTCCCCCTTCCCTTCCCCTCTCCCCCACCTTGTCTTTCTCTCTCTCTCTCTGACAAACACACACACAGAGACACACATACACAGACACACAGAGAGAAACAAAAATACTTAAATATATAAATCTGGGTGGCATAATGGACTATAAAGATAGATCAGTTTGAAGACTAGTAAACAATGTCCACTGGATCCATGATACAAAAAAGTGATGATAGAGAACAGACACTTCACAAGAGAAACCACTCATAGATTATAGCAAGAAAAAGTTATATATCTTTCGTCTGTGTCTACAGTCAGTGTGCTGTGAAAAACACAAGACGTTGTTCCTTGCCAGCTATACAGTAGTGCACCAGATGACCAACATCTCTTTCCCCCTCTATAGTCCTCTCTCTAATTTAACCTTTTAACTGACAATGAATACAATAAAAGTAGGAATGGTAGTAAAGGGATAGTAAAGTAGGGGTTTGGCGAGATCTACAATATGGGTGAGAATTGGTCAAACATTCATGAAATGATTATGAAGTAAGAACCTTAAAAATACTTATGCCTGGGACTAGAGAGGTGGCTCAGAAGTTAAGAACACTGGCTTCTCTTCCAGAGGAGCTAAGTCCAATTTCCAGGAACCACATGGCATCTCAGAATTGTCTGTAATTCCTGTTCTAGGAGATCCTACACCTCACACAGACATACATGCAGGCAAACACGAATGCACATGAAATTAGAAATACATATTCATACCCTGTAATGGGGATGAAGAGTACAAAGATGTGAATCATGGGTTGGGAATATAGCTCAGTGATACAATGTATGCTTAGTGCACACAAACCCTTATTTAGGTCCAACTCACAGCACCACACACACACAACCCGTTAATCATCCCATATGTATCCCATGCTTATAACAGCGAATTAATGAAAGCATGAGAACAGCCTAAATGTTTACCAAGAACAGTCAAGCAAACTCAGGTCTACGAGAGCAAGTGCCATGCTCATCTTGTTTAGGGGTTCCCATAGTACCCACCAAGCCCATAGCAAAAGCCTATTAGATGAATTAGTGTTGTGTACTTGTTAAAATCATTCAAAAGTATTTCTTAGCCTGAAAAGATGTTTATTATATACATTGAGAGGGGTAAAGAATAATTAATCTCTTAGATATAAAATCCATTGATACATATCCACTAAAAGAAAAACTAGGGACTGGGGAGCTAGCTCCATTGATAAACTGCTTGCTACACAAGCATGAGGACCAGAGGCTGATCTCCAGCACGCACACAAAAAGCTGGGCACGGTGGCATGCACTTGAAATCCCAGTGCCACAGAGGCAGAGATAGATTGTTAGGGCTCACTGCCTAACGAGCCTAACTTACTTAGTGAGCCTCAAGTTCCATTGAGAAATACTGTCTCAAAATATAAGGTGGAGAGTTAGAGAGGGAAGATGCCTGTGTGGACTTCTAGCCTCCACAAGCACATGTGCACACACATGGACATACACTCGAACACAAACGTACACCACACATACATAGAGAAGAAACACCACCATCTGTGAGTAGCACTTTGTCTCTGCATAGAGGGAATAAGTGTAGTTTGTCCCTTATTTACACCTCTGAAGTGTTTTCCATACTAGAGGTAAATAGTTTATATAGGTAATATCCAAATAGTTTTTCACAGTTCATAATGACAGAAAGGACATTCTGGTGCTAATTTTACCCAGGTCTGGTGGCACAAGCCCAAGACCACAGCTACTGATAGAAGCCTGTGAATCAGAGGCCTGCACAGACCACAGAATACACTCTAGGCCAACCTAAGAACTTAGTGAGACCTCATCTCAAGACTGAAAGTAGAAAAAGGGCTGGGGGGTCCAGCACTGGTACCGCTGCAGCACTGGTACCGCTGCAGCACTGGTACCGCTGCAGCACTGGTACAGCAGCCATATAGCCTGAGCCAGTCCTCAGTGCTGCAGTAAACACACAAATGGTGAGTGCTAGACTAGAAATGTTGCAACAGCTTCAGAGTGAGCACAAAGCACATCTTTACAAAACAGTCTGAAGGAAGCTGGAAAACTAAGTGTGCCCGAGGAGCGAGGAGCAGTGCTGCCATGCGAGGAAGCACTTCCTAACTCCCACGTTAGTCCTCAGAGGATCTTGTCATGTGTGTAGATGTTTTGCTTACATGGTGTTTAGACACCACATGTGTGCAGTGCCTGCTAAAGCCAGAAGACAACATTGGATCTCCAGGAACTAAAATTACAGTTGCGAGTCACATGTGGGAGCTGGGAATCGAACCTGGGTTCTCAAACAGAGCTGCTGGTGTTCTGAGCCATTATCTCTCCAGACTCCGCTTACAGCATCTCAAATTGTCTATATTACACATTATTTTCATTGTAAGAAAAAAATGAAGTTTTCTCTTTAGGGACCAATAGTACTACATATTATTTTGGGTGTGGTTTTTTTTTTTTTTGTTTTTTTGTTTTTTTGTTTTTTTGTTTTTTTGAGACATGGTCTTGCTATACTAGGACAGACTGACCTTGAATTTGCAATCCTCCAGCCTCAGTTTCCCCTGTGCTGGAACTGCAGGCATGTGTGCCTAGGTCCAACAGTACCAGGATGGACCTGATGGTTGCCATGGGAGGAAGAAGGGCAGACATGAAGAATGTTAGGGACACAGACAGAGTTCTCTGACTGACTATACTGAGGCAGTCTGACCACTTTGATATAGTCACAGAGCGACCTGGAGAGCTGGCATGTGGCAGGGAGACAAAAGCAGGGGAGATGTTTTAGAGAACTGCATTTTAGAGTCTTGAAAGATGAAAGTATTGTTGTTATGAAGCCCGAGCCCCCACTACCTATCAGATGCTCTACGAGCAACCTGACTAAAGACTCCATGGCAAGCTATTTCTAGAAAACCTTCCTTAACCTGTAATTCAAAGACAAGGGTTGTAATTAGACCCTACTCATCTTGTGTGAGGTGGCCTTGGGGTTCATCACTCTGACCTGAATATCATGGATTAGGCTGCAGTGGTGCAGGCCTTTGTTCCTATGCCACCAGACTTCACACCCATCAAGGCTCTTCTCCATAGTCAGGCAACACCGCACCTTACTCCCCATCCCTGGACAAGTGAGCACTCAAGTAAGTATGAAAGAAAGGAGTAGAAACTGCTCCATAAACACTGTTTCTACATGCTGCCCTTCTGATTTCTGATTTCCCATTGCTTGTTACTTCCCAAGGAATATACACCGAAGCATAGGAGTCTACGAGATACAAAAACTAAGGGTGACTACCGAGATTCCCCAAATCATGCCACCATCTCAAACATAGCCCTGGCTTTGCAAGATGAAGGGTGTTTTCAGACTACTCTGACTCCTATAAAAAGCAAGGAAGACATATACAAAGAAATATGTGATGAAACTTCTGAAGAAAATATGATTGGTCTTCAAAACATACATCTAAAGGCCACAGAATCCAGGTCAGTAGCATGGGAAACACTGTGCATTCTAGTGTGTGCAGCAGACATATGCCTGCTTCCTGGCAACTCATGCGTTTGTCTCTGAAGATTCTGACAGACACAGCGTGACAGAACAATGACATAGGCACCTCTTAGCCATGCATTTTGGGGTCAGCCTTGGCTAATTTTGATTTCCACACCAGTTTCTTGTGCTGCTTATCTGGAATTGCTGCCACTGGGTTAATGCTAAGAGCATGGGGTTTAGAGAATTAACAGACACTCAGGGCTCACATTTGGGAGCTGGAGTGTTGATGGCTGGAAAGGTTGTGTGTGCGTTTATGGCGATGCTTATCTGTGTTCTTGTCCACAGAGGCTTTATCCGTTACATATCTCTCTCTGTACTTGCAGTAATAGGAGAAAACAACCTATTTTCATTATTTCAATACCTCTGTTGCAAAGCTGATTGCAGACTGAATGGGAGTGAATGTTGTAGTGATAGAGGTGCAAGTTGATACACTAATTCTAGGGTAAGACTTAAAGAGAACCCAGATAAAATGCTCACATTAAGCTATGCAGCACATGCTTGTAGACTCAGCTACTCTGCAGGCTAAGGCAGGAAAAATCCTTTCAGCCCAGGAGCTCCAGACCAGTCTGAGGAGCATAGTTGAACCCCACCTTAAACAATTTTTGTTAGAAAAAAAAAAAAAAGGCCAGTATAATTCTGTCTGTCTTTTAAATAAATATATTAAAAGAGGAATTGGAGGGTAGCTCAATGACAGACTACTTGCTTAGAACACACAGGCCCTGGATTTGATGCTGAGCATGGGGGGGGGGGGGCAGAGGCGCAGGGAGAGTTATATTCCTGTACACACAAACACAGGATAAGAAAATTAACTTGGAATGAAATTAACTAGAATTTGTTAAGTAACTTGAAGTGCTAAAAATAAATGTTTCTATTCCAAAAAGAACAAAATAGTAAACTATTGTAATGACTACTTACTGAAAAAAGTAAAACTGAAAACTTAGAAGTGTCATATCAACTTTTTAATAATAGGTAGAATAGTAAATAGTAATTTTTTTCCTTTAAAACCTGGAGAGATTAGGAGCTGGAGAGATATCTCAGCACTGAAGAGCACTTGGGGCTTTAAAGAGGCCCTGATTTAGGTTCTAGCACACACATGGGGCAGCCCATAACTACCTATAGATCCTCTACCAGAGACTCAACATCCTGGCATCTGGTGGTACCAACCATGCACATGGTGTACATACATTTGTGCAGGCATGGACGCATACACATGAAGTTAAAATAAATATAAATAAAAGCATGTTGTCACCCACCTTTAATCCTAGCACTTGGGAGGCAGAGGCAGGCGGATCTCTGAAATCAAAGCCAGCCTAGTTTATAAAGCTACTTCCAGGACACCCATATCTACATAGAAAAAAACCTGTCTTACATAAGCAAAATTACTAAATAAATCTTTTTTAAAGAAAACCTTATAGATAGTAAATTAAGTATGTGACTTTTAATAAAAATGCAAAGTGGAAATTTTTTAAAAATTTATAAATTGAAAACTTGAAGAAACAGGAGTTATCAAAGTTCTCATTAAAGAAAAAAGCACTTTCAAAATTTTTTCTGGACAGTATTAATTATAACTCTGATTTATATTTTGTTTATGTCATTTTCTCATAAATTATAAAAATGTATCTTATTTCTCAAAACTTTAGTTTGCTTTTTCTAAGCCAGACAAAAATAACACAATAAAGATTATTCTGAGTCAATCCTGCTTGTGTCAATAAAGGTCTTAGATTTCTAATGTCTTAGAGTTTCCGTAGGCAAAATGTAGCAAGCTCAGTATAATACTAAAGAAGGTTAATGCTATTCCCACACAGAGAAAAACAGAATGGTCATAGCATTTTGTCCACACTGTAATTTTGTCCACTACACCTACAATATATTTTTTTTAATTAAGAGATTATAGCTGGAGAGATGGCTCAGCAGTTAAGAACACTGACTGCTCTTCCAGAGGTCCTGAGTTCAATTCCCAACAACCACATGGTGGCTCACAACCAACTGTAATGGGATCTGATGCTCTCTTCTTGTGTGTCTGAAGACAGTGACAATATACTCACATATATAAAATAAATCTTTTTTAAAAAAACAAAGTAAAGCAATTCTAGGGCCAGTTGAGTCTCATCAAATAAAAGTGCTTGCTGTATAAGCCTGATAGCATGAGTTAGAGTCCCAGATTGATGGGGCAAGGGGAGACCTGACTCCAGAAAATTATTTCTGACCTCCATACATACACTGTGGCAAAGGCATGCCCACACTCACACATACATCATATATGTACACACACACACACACACACACACACACAATGATAATAATAAAGCTTAATTTAAAATTTAAAACAAATTAAGAATGTTTCCATTAATATTTCTATATACTCTATAAGTTCTACCAGCTATACTAGAACAAAGAAATATTAAAAAGCATAATAAAATTTTTAATTGCCAGGCACATGGATGCACATCTTTCATCCCTGCGTGTGGGAAATAAAGGCAGGCACATCTTTGTGAGTTTGTAGCAGCCTGGTCTAAACAGGTTAGCCAGGGCTACATAGTGACACCTTGTCGAGTGCCCTCTTCTGGATTGTGAAGGTACCTGAATTTACATGTACATGACCCCCTCCTCCACATATACATAATTAAAAAGTAAATGAAACAAATCTTTAAAAAATAAATATCTATCAATAGCTACAGCAAATATCAATTTCTTTAATTATGAGCTATGTTCAAACTTTGGCTTTCTCACACCCTGCTGTAGAACTAAGTCCTCATTGTATATATGTCTTTGGAATGTTTCTCTCCTGGCTTGTAAGTCCTCAGCTCTGCATATGCACTTCTCCTAGTCAGTGTCTGCTGTGTCACTAAACAGCCAGCTTCCTGGTCAGCCCTTCTTCAGGGGTCACATGGGTCACCTGTGGGCTTCAGCTACAAACCACTGCCTTCCACTGAATCACCTTCTTCTTTGTGTTCTTTCTCTTGTATGTATGTCTGCTAGTCAAGGGTTGGTTATTGGTTGTGTGGAAGGACAGTTGGTTGATTAACTGTCTGCAGTAAAGCTCTCCACCACATGGAGGGACATCATGAATATGACAGACATCCAGTGAGAAGCAACTGGAAACTGCTTAACTTCTTTTTTTTCCTAATTGTTTTCACATTAATTTGTTTGTCCTGTGCTTGTATGTACGTGTACAGAAGGCAGAGCACACTCATAAAAATCAGTTCTATCCTTTCATCTTGTAGGTCTCAAGGGCTGGTGGCAAGTGCCTTAACAGGCTGAGCCATCTTGAGGACCCAAAACACAATTTCTAAGCGTATGTCTACCTTCTGAAGTCAATTTACTGTTTCTGTCTTGAAATAACTTAATTGGAAATTTTATGAATTTCCATTAATTATTTAGAAAGATAGTCTATTTTCTTTTCCCAGTATGTTTATATATATAAACATAATATATATTATATATTATATATTATATATTATATATTATATATTATATATTATATATTATATATTATGCATGTGTTCATTAATAAAATTGTTTATTTGGAAAATATTTGTAAATATTAGGCAGCTTGGAACTCTATTCTCTCAGAATTTCACACTTTAGCTGTCTGCTCAAATGCTTCCCCCACACACACTCACACACACACACCCACTCACACACCCACTCACACACACACACACACTCACACACACACACACACACTCACACACATACACTCACACACACATACTCACACACACACTCACACACACATACACACACACACACTCACACGCACACACCCACTCACACACCCACTCACACACACACACACTCACACACACACTCACACACATACACTCACACACACTCACACACACTCACACACACATACACACACTCACACGCACACACACACACACACACACACACACACACACAGTCCCTTTTTTCCCTTCCTCAGATCACTACTTTGTCTCCCTCCATCCCTCCCCTCATCTCAGATTTGACCTCAGCACATCCTAGCTGCCATAACATACTTTGTTTATGACCTGCCTCTTCCACTGAAATAAAGCAGGTCAAAGGACAGGGACTTAATTTTTTTACTGTTTATTCCCTTGTTCTTAATGCACACAAGGTGCCTGGTAAATATTATCGAGCAAATGAATCACACTCTGCCATTGAAAATTATTTTTGTTGCCTCAATGAACAAAACAAATGAAGTTTCCTGTGGAACTGAGAGAATGGTATAATTTTCTTTTCTTCTAGCTTATTTTGGTTTTAAAAATAATTCTTCTCCATCTTATTTTGTTGGTAGAGAATAAATCTTTGACTAACATTTCTTTTTGTTTCCCCATTCTTTTGAACTCAGATCAATTTGAATCTATTTGATAAATGTTAGACTTTGTGCTGATCCTTTGTGGGGAAAGAGCACTGACGATTGAAGCAAGAGGCTCACACATGTTAACAGCACACTTTACCACTGGGGGACGTTTCCCATCTTGAAGACTTTAGGTATAATTCTCTTAGCACTGTCACTAGATATTTGAGTGTTTAATTTTTTTCAATTACACTTGTTTGTACATTTGTTTAGTGTGTGGGTGGGGAATGTATGTGTATTTTACAGTCAAAGGAAAAACTGTCAAATCAAACACATGAGTTTCCTTGTAGGAATTCTCCTAGACTAGGAGCTAGGTATACATTCTTATGACTCACTGTGAGAAATGCTATTACCGAGCTAGGTGTGGTGGTACACGCCTTTAATCCCAGCACTCAGGAGGCAGAGGCAGGCTGATTTCTGAGTTCAAGGCCAGCCTGGTCTACAAAGTGAGTTCCAGGACAGCTAGGACTGTACAGAGAAACCCTGTCTCAAAAACAAAACAAAACAAAACAAAACAAAAACAAAAAAAAAAGAAAGAAAGAAAAAGAAAGAAAAAGAAATGCTATTACCATCCACAGGAAATTCTACTGCCCTATTAGAGACTGAGAAACAATTAAAACAAATAAATGTCCCCCAGATGACTGATGGCATTGTGTCCCACCACCTCATGTATAGTGGGGCTGACTCTAGGTTGGGTCTCCATGCTGGGCCAGCACTCTGCCTAAGCTATGTCCCTAACCTTTTAAAATTTTGTATTTTTAGCAAAGTCTCAATACGCAGCTCAGGTTGGCCTGGGACTTATTATATGGCCCAACCTGGCTCATAATTCTCAATCCTCTAGCCTCAGCCTTCTAACGCTGGGATTATAAGTGTGAACCACTATTGCCCAGTTTGCCTGGTCTGTTATTGGTGGTAATCTGAGTTATCTCAGTGGAATTAAATAATGACCAGAACTGCTACTAGTAGCTCTAGTGAGCTAAAGGATACAGGAAGAAAGTTTACAACAAAAGAGAACAAACAAACAGGAAAAGTGGATAATAAAGAGAGACACAGAAACAGAGAAGGAAGGTAAAGATGCAGGTGCCCGGCAGTGAGGACCAGAGCGTTCACTACTACTCAGCAGTGTGGGCTCAGTGGAAAATCCTCAGCTGTCTTCCTATAATGACGTAAATGAATCCATCCAACTTAGAAACTTTGTCTATATAAATTGGTCAGGCCCAGATACTCTGAAATCACCTTCTAGTTTATCTCATTCTCACAACACAATATTGCCAGTAATAACATTCTACAATCACACCATGAATTAGAATCTAAACTCATGAGGCTAACTGTTTAAATCAGCATCTTTTTTCACAATGAAAATCGTTGCATGTCCAGGAAAATTAGGATAAGCTTTACTTTTCAGTGTAGCTTCCAATGTATGGAATAAGGAGCAGACACAGCCACTGCCCTTCCCCACTCCAGCTCCCTCACTAACGTGCTATCATCAGTGCACCAAAACTGATGTGTTGCTATGAAATAGCTGTACTTTACAGTTTGTAACATAAAGGATCACACTTCATAGTATAAAATTCTATGTGCTTTGATGAATGTATGTAGCATGTACCTTTTGTTACATGTTCACAAAATCATTTCAGTGCTCTAAAAATTCCCTCAGCATTACATTAACTCTTTTTAAAAAGATACTTCTAGCTATGTGTATGCATGCGAGTCTATGTGAGGTTATTGCATGTGAGTGCAGTTGTCCATGAAGCCAGCAGAAGGTACTTGATTCCTTGGAGCTGGAGTGCTGTGAACCAAACTCAGGTCCAAGAGTGGTGTGAGATCTTAATTCTTGAGCCATCTCTCTAGTTTCCCTACATTAGCTTTTAATTTCAGGTTTTTTAAAAAGATTTATTTATTTATCTAATTATCTAATTATCTATCTATCTATCTATCTATCTATCTATCTATCTATCTATCTATCTATCTATTTTGTATACAGCATTCTGCCTGCATGTATGTCTATAAGCCAGAAGAGAGAAACATATCTCATTATAGATGGTTGTGAGCCACCATGTGGTTGCTGGGAATTGAATTCTGGACCTCTAGAAGAGCAGACAGAGGTCTTAACTTCTGAGCCATCATCTCTCCTTCCCACAATTGCTTTTTTTTTTTTTTTTTTTTGCTCAATTCTGGGGAGTAAACATAAGGCTTTGTATATGCTAGACAAGTGCTGTACATTTTTTTTGTACATTGTTTTGTTCTTGTAAATATTTTTCTTTGTCAATTGGTTTGGTTTGTTTTAAGACACGGTCTCTGGCTAGTTTAGAACTTGCTATGTAGACCGGGTAGCTCTGAACTCTACAGAGACCGACCTCTGTGTGCCTCTCAAGTTCTGGATTAAAGACCAAACCACCACACCCAGCACTATTTTTGTTTTGTTTTCAAATGATTGTTACATTTATATTTATTATTTATTTATTCATTCATTCATTTATTCATTCATTTAGTGGAGGTGGGGTTGGGGGGATGAGTGTATCAGGATGCATGTGTGCAGGTCAGAGGACAACTTGTGGGAGTTGGTTTTCTCCTTCTACCATGTGGGGGCTGGGGATCAAACTCAGTTTTTCAGGTTAACAGCAGGTACCCTTTACCCTCCGGATCATCTCACCAGCACACTTAGTTTGTTGGTGGTGGTTGGTTGCTTGCTTTTATTTGTTTGTTTTTTGTTTTTTGTTTGTTGGTTGGGCTTGGTTGGTTGGTTGGTTGGTTGGTTGGTTGGTTGGTTGGTTGGTTTTTGAGACAGGGTTTCTCTGTGTAGCCCTGGCTGTCCTGAAATTCACTTTGTAGATCAGGATGGCCTTAAACTCTGAGATCTGACTGCCTCTGCCTCCCACCTGGCTTGGATCCTGCTCTTGAAGGCTAGAGTGTGAGAGGGATATGGGAACAGCTGGGCCCTTGATGGAGTAGAGAGAGCATTGTAGTCCCTGGACCTGGAGTTACAGATGGCTGTGAGTCTCCCAAGGTTCTCTGGGAAAGCAGCCAATGCTCTTAACCTAGGAGCCATATCGCCTGTCCCTAAGGGAGCTGAGCAAGAACACTCACTGTGTACTCTCTCTCTTCTCTCTCTCTCTCTCTCTCTCTCTCTCTCTCTCTCTCTCTCTCGTTTTGTTTTTGAGACGGCGTTTCACTATGTATCCCTAGTTTTCCTGTAACTTACTAGGCGTGCCTCAAACTCAGAGACCTGCCAACCCTTGCCTCAGTGTTGAGCAGGATTAAAGGCACACACACCACCATGGCCTGGCTAGAGGTTTGTTTTTTGTTGTTGGGTTGTTTTTTTTTAAATAATAAAAATTACAAAGCTAACAGGTTGAAAAGTTCTCTATAGAGTCTAGGTTTTGTCTGATTCACTATATGATCATTTGAAATGATGTGTGACACTGCATAAGCAGAAAAAATAATGGAATTTTAAAATACAAAAATATTGTAATTTATCGAGTCTTAAATTCTTTAAGGCTTTCCCTGTTAGCTTTCTATTCCATTAATCTCCTAACTACTAGGAAGAAATAAATGAAAAAAGAAAAATAAAACTAAATTTTTATTCTAAGTAAGCCTCTTGAGGTCTGTCCCATGGGACATATTTGTATGGGAAGTAGGTGGCTTAGTAAACCATGGGCTCCTTTTTGCTTTCTGTTTACACTGGAAACATAATTAGTAGCTAGTTTCTAATTTGAGAATGCTAATTAAAAAAGAAAGATGTAATATTTTAAGAACAGAATGGAACTCACCTAAGCTTTATTCCTGGGGCATTTGTAGGATTTAGCCAGGCAGGTAAGGTAGATGAATACATTCTAATTGTTATTTTTCTTTCCTAAGACTATTAATTTCAGGGACAGTTTATAATTGTTTGTTTTAGAATGCAAAAAATTTTAAAAGCTGAACATGACCCTGCTGAATGTTGTGCTTCTCTGGGTACTACCATTTAAAATGCAAAATAAGCAAATTAAATCTATATGGGATAAAGATGAAGGAATCGAGCTTTTCCCACTGTCATGGGGGCTCTTAGAGTAATGAAGAGCTTACTTCAGTTACACTCCTTCACAGACCGAGCAGCAGTTACACTCCTTCACAGACAGAGCAGTACTGCTCTGAACCTTTGGTCTGACCAGGAGATCAGGCTCTTTTAATTTGCGCCTGTTTTGTTGGACACATTTTCTTTGTGTTGCCTAGTCTCTCAATAATTTTTACCATTACTCTCAACCTTCAGTTTAAATCCTGAGACCTGTTGGCATAGCTATGAGAATCCATTTTTAGAAAACTCCAAAGAATTACTACTTTCAGTTCCTGAAAGATCCACTGTAATGACTGTATCTTCCTGGCCCCTTGCATGAATCATAGCCGCCTCTGTAGGATTACCTGGGCAGGGACATCTAAAGGTAACTCTTCACCAGATTCTCTTGCACTCCAGCAAGAGGGGAGGGCTGAGCAGCCATGGGTGGAGATGCCAGCAGCCTGTGACTGTGAGAAATGCAATAACAGAAGGTGTTATGCCATTGCATACAATTTGATTTGTAGCTTTTCCAAGCTGAATAACCCATAAATAAACAACCTTACTCTGTATAATCAATACAGTCTAGGCTTTCTAATCCATTACCACTCACAGAGCATTTGAAAAATGACTGGTTATCTCAGACCCAGCTGTTTTGTTTTTGTTTTCTAAATATCTGTAGTCAAGGTGACAACTCTTGGAACTCTGCTGTTTATTTTTACAGGAGTACAAGAACTGATTCAGACATTTCAGGTAAGGAATAAATTCCAAGACACATTTTTTTTGTGTGTGCTCTTCAGTAGACAAGAGTTATTCAGAGTTCTAACTATAGATGGTTAGGAACAAAGGGTTCCAGCTAGGCCTTCTGTTGCCTTCCCAAAATTATAAACACTCCACCCAGGAGAGACTCTTCCAAGACCATCTTCAGACCCTTTCAAGAGTATGGGTCACGTTTGACTTCCCAGAACCCTGAGTCTAATCTATTAGGCATGAACCACTCCAAGATGAACTCTAAAGGTGGATCCCAACTACAGCAGCAACAGGACCTGCTATCCTTGAGCATTTGTATGGGGAATATTTTTGGTAAATTAAAATCACTCAGTTCCTCCGCTCTTCCCACTTACATCTTTAGCCTAACACTCACTGTGGGGTAACTTAGTTAATGTTTGGGTATGGGGATTTCTTATTTATGTATTCTCATGTCTTAAAGAATCTTCAATTTCTAACAACAAACATGTAACTGAGGAGATTGTCATACAGGCCATTAGAAACCTTGCCTTTTGCTGACTGTTCACTCACCCCTAGCTACTCTCTAACCTGTGAGCTAGAATAAGCTTCGGCTACATGCCACTTATAAAAGAATACTATGGAAAGAACACAGAGGAATATTTAACTTGGTTTAAGTGTAGAGGAAAAAAGTACAAAACAAACAAACAAATGCCCAAGAAAAACAAGAGTATGAAGACATTTATAGTCATATTTAAAAGTCAGTTCCACCAAAACAAAAAAAACAAAACAAAACAAAAAGCCCCCCTCCCCCCCAAAAATAGGAAAGAGAGAAGATTATATGGTAAACATAACACATTTTTTTAACGATTTGTTTCTTTTATGTGTATGAGTGTTTTATATGCATGTATGTATGTGCACCATATGTGTACATGATACTGGGCAAGGTCAAAAGACGGCATCAGATGCCCTGGAACTGGAGAGACAGACAATTGTGAGCCATTGAGTGTGTGCTGGGAACTGAAATAGCAAGTGTTCTTAACCACCTAGCCACCTCTCCAACCCAATACTAATAGAGTTTTATACGAATGTGATTTATCTTTATATCTGCTCATTGGGCATCAGTAGCCAAATTACCCACTGACCTTCACCACATGTAAGATCTGCATTCTGAACTTCAGAGTTGAACCTTAGACCACCATATTAAAAAGTGCTTCGATAAAGAAAATGCCAGGTGGGGGCTGGAGAGATGGCTCAGTTGTTGAGATGTGTCTTAGGGGATCCCAGTTGATTCCTAGCTCCAAGTTAGGCAGCTCACTCAGGCTATAGGGTATCTGACACCTCTGGCCTCCATGCACAACCACACACACACACACACACACACACACACACACAGAGGCACACATGTAGACATATATACACATGATTAAAAAGAAAATCTTTTTAAAAGAAAATACAAGACCTCCTTTTTAGTTTGTAGGATTTTTACCCATCAACTTCTACCACAAACTATATTTATAAGGATGTCAAGACACTAAGGGTTTAGAAGCTCCAGAGTTACCCAGTACCAGTAACCCAAACAAATGCCCTCTATGTCTGCCAAAGGCAAGGATCCATCTAGCAGCAGCCTGACTGCTAATGACTTGTCACAACACAGAGATAGAACTACGATTCATTTAGTTAGCTGTGGATGTCCAGTTCATGCAGGGTACCAATATGGTTGTCTTTATCTTACCTGCGACTAAAAGTTCCACCTGTCTTCTGGTACAACTTCAAGGTTTTTAAGCTGCATTAACATGCATTTTATATGAAGCACTTTGGCAGACTCGGGAGAGATTAGACGAAAATATCAAGCAAGTTACTTGCCATAAGTCTGTGTATTACTACTTCTTTTTCCTTCAGTGGCTTTTCTTTGGCTAATACACAGAAAAGAAAAGAAAAGAAAAGAAAAGAAAAGAAAAGAAAAGAAAAGAAAAGAAAAGAAAAGAAAAGAAAAGAAAAGAAAAGAAAAGGTGGAAAAGTCACTGAAGGAAAAAGAAGTGGTAACTTAGTGTCAGGTTTTAAAATGGCTTCTCTACTGACTAAATCTGTAAGGGAAGCTGGAGGATGCCAGACACAGAAAGAGCAGGTGGGAAGCTTTTCTAACTGTCAAGGTGGAGGTAAGAAGCAGTCAGTTTTGTAGGGTACTTCAGAGGGATGCGCATGTTGGTCAGAAAGTTCCTCACATATTTTACACAGTTGATATATACTAACAATGATGTAGGTAGTTGATAACTAACAATGATGTATTTTACACAGTTCATATATACTAACAATGATGTAGGTAGTTGATAACTAACAATGATGTATTTTACACAGTTCATATATACTAACAATGATGGAGGGTGCTGGTGATGATGATTGACAGGGCTGCAGAGATAGGTCAGGCACTAAAGTGCTGAAGCATGAGGCTATCGAGTCAGTTCCCAGCACTCATAGAGAACGCTGAGTGTAGTAACACACACTAGTAATCTCAGCACTACGCAGAGACAGAGGGCGTTGGTGGCCATGGAACAGCCTAGCTGACTCTGCAAGCCTCAGGCAATGAGAGTCCATGCCTCAGAAATCAAAGTAGACATGTCCTGAGGAGACACCTAAGATTGTTCTCTGGCTTCCACATACGTAGATGTGCACACACACACACACACACACACACACACACACATATGCACCCATCACACATGCACACACATGCATAATTATTGTAAGTCTACTTGTAGGAACAAGACAAAGGAAGACAGCATGACTGGGATATAAGAATCAGTGAAGCCATCTGGGAAAGGGAGCCAGAGGAGATATGGCAATGTTGAAAAGGGCAAATGAGCACTGATGTTGAGTCAGAGGCCTCAGGCTTTAGCTCTAAGCCAACTTTCTCCATTACAATTCACTCCCTCTGTATGTGGCTAGGCTGTTGGGAGGAGGGCATTTTGACAGTGATTAATCTGAAAACTGACGTTCTGTGCTGCTGATGGCCCATTTCTGGAAGGCTAGCAGGCAGCTTGATGTGGGTGTCCTGGGCATCAGGGACTAACCACAGATACAGCGAAGGAGCAGCAAAAGAGCATGTGGAGCTTGCTGAACCGCAGGCATGGCACGGCGTAGGATGTGGCTGGCGTGCAGGTTGCCACAAGGCATTAACCATTTTCCCTGTTTGTTCTCTTTCATGTTTCCCTGTTTCTTCTTCTTTCTTCTCCGGTGTCTTCCCATTTTTCTTAGGCTTGTATAGTTTCTCAGTTTTCCCCCTGATTAGCATTTCTTTCCCCTTCTTCACCCTCCTTTGAATAAGGTTTTTCCCTCTCATACACTCATGGTAATTCTCTTTACCTCAAGAAGGCAAAAGCTACCCCATCCTAAACCCTCATTCTATTAAATTCAGCCTAAACAAAGACTAATAATGCCTCTGTAATTCTAATTTCTAGGTAAAGCCAGAATAGTAATGCAGCCCAAAGCTGGGGGAAAATCAGTCTCTGTGGGGGCTCCCAGCCTCCTAGGCAATGGTAGTTAAGGACAAAATTATGTGGTTTGCCTCCCACACATCTCTGCAGCTGAAGGGGTTTCTGTGCAATGTTTTGCAGAAAGCAGCACTTCAAATACACTGTTCCTATAAGCAAGGCCACGTAATGACATGGCAGATACCAAGCTAGACCTGTGTCTCTGGACCCAAGTCAATTCTCTCCTTCCTTGATTTTTTAATTTCTTACCTTTCAAGGCTTCATTCTTCTCCTCAATCTTTCTGATTTCTTTGTAATGAGCCCAGGGCATAGACTTTCCTATGATGCCATAGTATCTTCCTACATGACAAAAAGTGAGACCAAAGACAATGGTTCAAGAAGCAAGAGGAAAATCATACATGAAATATTGTTTCCTTCCCACCCCACCGGCTTCTTTTATCTTCCTGTTCAATACTACAAATCAAGTTCTAAGCAGCCACTTCACTCTCTGCTTGTTTAATCCAAACTAAAAAGAAAAAAAATGGAGGGAAGCCCCTGGAAGGACCAGGTTTGTGAACCAGCACTGAGCTCCACTGTACAGAATGTTGACACCTGGTGAGGTGTTTAGACCATCGTTCGAATTTGAGACCCAGATTCAGTTTTCCCCTTTTGTGGCCCTTTCTCTCTTGTCTTGGGCCTTCCTTCTCTCCCACTTTTCCATATCTCTTCCATTTGCCTGTACTTGAGCCCCTCTTCCCCTTTGGCTCTCCTCATTCCAAATCCTCTTCTAATTCCCCAACCTCATACCTCATCTGTCTCCCCCTTTCTCAGGGGGAGTGCACACAAGTCTAGTAAAACAGAAAAGGTCACATTGGAAAAACCTGTTGGATGGCCTAAAGGTGAGTTTTCAATATAGGTCTCTGTAGATTTAAATGGAAGATGAGACACCTTCAGAAAACTAAAACGTTGACTCTTAACATAAATCTCATTATGTTTTCTGTAGTAACAAAAGAGGTGCAATTGCAGATAAAGAGGTAGAACATAATGTGGAGAGGTTTGTTGTGGACTCCTCTCTAGACTCTTACCATAGGCCAGATGCCAATTCCAGCAGGAGGCGGAACCGAGAGGGCTTTTGGTGAGGCACTGGAAGAGAATTATATACTATTGCTGCTACATGGGAGTTATTTCTCTCTTTGTACCATCTGATCCCAGGGACTGAACACAGGTTGTCAGGCTTGCCAGCAAGCACCTTACCTAAGCCATATTGCCTGTGCATAGATCCTTAGTTATAAAGAAAAGGTTCATTATAAATAGTTTTATTATTTTATTTTTAGCATTACTTTTATTTTCAGTAGCATTTGAGGATGAATGCAGGGCCTTACATATTAGTGCTGTATTACTGATCTACATACCAAGTTTTTTCTTTTATTTTTTCTTTTAATATTTTTTAGACTTACTTATACTTTTTTGTGTACTTTTTTGTGCCTACTTGTATGGGTACTATGTACATGCCTTTGAAGGTTGGATGAAGACATTGAATTCCATGGAACTGGACTATAGTACGGTAGATAGTACGATGTACTGTATTGTATAGCTATGAACTGCTATGTGAGTGCCAGGAACTGAACCCAGGTCCTGTGCAAGAGCAGCAAGCCCTAACAGCTAAGGTGTCTTCCCACTTCTAATTTTACTTTTTAATTGCGTATTTGTATTAATTTGTAGTCTTTTACTTCAAAGTAAAACCTTTTAGGCTACTTTGTATGTAAGAATATATTTTGTATTTCAGACCTTTGAAATAATGTGACTTTTGTGTTTTTTGTCAGATCAGTACAAACTACTAAACTAAAACCAAACCCAACTCAGGAAAAGGCAATCTCTGCAAGAGGAGAACAGCAAAAGCTTTTGTGTGGCAGAGAGAAAGGCCAATCACTCCACGCAAACCCATGCCAATCGAATTTCTAAAATTCTATTTTAGATGTGTTGTTTTCCTTGTTTGTGGATATGTATTTTTAAAAAAGCTACAGAGCTATGAAAATTAAAAGGATTTCAATTTACAAACTGTTTCTAAGGCATCTTTGATCTGGGCTTGTTAGGACAAACTGCTCTTCTCTGTGTCTTTCCTGTAATGCCAGCCCCACTCTGTCTCCTGCATTGTTTGTTTTGGGGTCCCTGGTGGTGAGGACTGAGCTCTTTAGGTATTTGTGTCCTAGCTGAATACTTGGTGCTAAAGGAGTATTTATAGAGTCCATAATTTGGCAACACATGATACTAAGTGACAATTTACTGAGTGTCATTTGCAAACAGATTTGTAAGAAATTCATTTAAAGGAAGCTATAGGTCTGGGCATGTGGGTCACGGAAAGAGCACCTGCCTGTCCTGGAATTTGTAAGACCCTGATGTTAATACCCAGCAACCCCAAAGCTAAAAAGGAAAACCAGGAAACTACAGACAATTCTTGCCTGAAGAGTTGTTAAAGTTACCACTTAAGGACTAGAGAGATGGCTCTCTAGCTCAGAGCACTTGCTGTTCATGCACAGGGCCTGAGTTCAGTTCCCAGTACCACACAGCAACTAACAACTCTATGCAACTTCAGTACCAAAGGACCTGAAACCCTCTTCTGGCCTCCATGAGCAACCAGGCATGTATGCAGTACACATAAATACATGTGTTCAGACCAAACACGACTACACATTAAAAATAAAGCTACTACTAAATTGTTTTAAAACCAGCTGGTCATTCTACAGCATGTTTTTCATATACTATCTCGGTTAATCTACACAGCAATCCATAGAGTACTGTTGTCTCCCTTCATTGCAGATGGTGAACTGAAGCTTGGAAGATACTTGCACAAGGTATATGAATCTCTAGAAAATGGTGGAAACGGGATTTGAGCACAAGAGCTTATAGCCAAGCTAAGCTGTAACTCACGAGCTCATGCATCTGTGTGCTCAGCAGAGCTCCTCTAGAGAACCACCCTTCACCCACTCTCCTGGCTCACTGTCCAGGGGATCTGTCTTCCTTCCATGCTGCTCTAACGATGGAAAGAATTTCCTTCCTACCTCCACATCGAGAAAAGACTCCCATGACAACAGGAGACAACTTACTACTGGCGATGTGTTAAAATCTGAAGTACAAATAAACATTTTGCAATTTGGACATGACTTCTTTATAAACTATTTCTTTGATATAGATTATCTGTGACAAACTAGGATTTTTTTTTCCTTTGGTTTTTCAAGACAGGGTTTCTCTGTGTATCCCTGGATGTCCTGGAACTCACTCTGTAGACCAGGCTGGCCTCGAACTCAGAAATCCNCCTGCCTCTGCCTCCCAAGTGCTGGGATTAAAGGCGTGCGCCACCACGCCCGGCTGGAAAGACACTCTTTATGACTTGTTATTACTAGTAAGGGTCCTTCAAAAGGCAGCTGTACAGGACCTTAGAAATAGGTCAGAAAACTCTTACAAACCTAAGACATTCTTATCAGATGACCAAAGAAAAATGAAAAGCACATTCACAACAAGATCTAAGTTCAAAACAAAGCTCACACACAAATGATTATAGTGGTTTGTTTGTAGCAGAAAAAACTTGGACACAACCCAATTACCCATCAACGGATGAGTAGTTAAACAAATTGTGGTATGTTCATAGAGCAATAGCACTTAGTTACCAAAAAAACAAATCTACTAATAAATACTTCTACACTGCAATCATAGAAACATTTTGAAAGAAGCCGAATAGTCAAAGGATACCTAAGGAGATTTAAAAGATTTAGAAAACAAATCATTTATAAGATAGGTCAGTGGCTATCTGTGGCACAGTTGGTTAGGAGGGCAGTGACTGCAAAGTGATACAAGGGAGTATTTTTCCCTTTATTCACTTTACACCCTGATTGCAGCTCCTGCTCCTCCTGCCAGTCCCATCCTACCACCCGCCTTGTCCCATTCCCCCTACCCCTTGTACCAACCCTCCCTGGCACATCAAGTTGTATCAGGAGCAAGTTCATCTTCTTCCACTGAGGCCATACAAGGCAGCCCAGCTAGAGGAAAGGGATGTAAAGGCAGGCAACAGAGTTTGAGTCAGAGACAGTCCTTGCTCCAATTGTTGGGGATCATGGGAAGCTGCACATCTGCTAGGTACAGACCACACATGCTCTTTGGTTGGTGGTTCAATCTCCGTGAGCCCCCATGGGCTCAGGTAAGTTGGCTCTGTAGGTCTTCCTGTGGAGTTCCTATTCCCTAAGGCTCTTGCAATCCTTACCCCGTTCTTCCACAAGACTCCCTCAACTCTGTCTAAAGTTTGGGTGTGGGTCTCTGCAACTGTTTTCATCAGCTGCAGGATGAAGCCTCTCAGAAGACAGTTATACTAAAAGCTAGGCTCCTGTCTGCTGCAAGCATAGCAGACTATCACTAATGTCAAGGGTTGGTTCTTTCCCATAGTGGGTCTCAAGTTCAGCCAGTCATTGGTTGGCCACTCTATCTTTGCTCCATCTTTATCCCTGCACATCTTGTAGGCAGGGCAAATTTTGGGTAGAAGGTTTTCTGGGTAGGTTGGTGTCCTCCTCTCTTCCCTTCACTGGAAGTCCTGCCTGGCTATAGGAGATGGCCACTTCAGACTTCATACCCTGCCCGCTTCTAGGAGTCTCAGCTAGGATCACTCCATATCTTCCCAGGAGCCCCCCCTTCCAGGTCTCCGGCTTCTTTCAGAAATGTCCCCCACTGATTTTCCTTCTGTCTCCCGCCTCTTACTACCCCAGCACCTGTTCTCCTCCCAGCATCTTTTCCCACCCAGCACATGCTGACAAGGACATGGAGCAAGGGAAACACTCTTCCATTGCTGGTAGGAGTGCAAACTTGTACAACCATTTTGGAAATCAATTTGGTGGTCTCTCAGAAATTTTGGAATAGTTCTACTTTAAGACCCAGCTCTAACCACTCCTGAACATGTACCCAAAAGATCCTCCATCATATCACATGGCATTGTTCAACTATGTTCATAGCAGCTTTATTTGTAATAGCCAGAAACAGGAAATGACCCCAAAAATGGATAAAGAAAATGTGGTTCCTCAACCAAAGAATGGATAAAGAAAATGTGGTTCATTTACACAATAGAATACTACTCAACTATTAAAAACAAGGAAATGGTGAAATTTTCAGGCAAATGGATGGAACTAGAAAATATCATCCTGAGTGAGGTAACCCAGACACAAAAGGACTTGTATAGTATTTTCTCACTTCTAAGTGGATATTAGCCATAAAGTATAGGATAACCATGTTATAATCCAGAGACCTAAAGAAGCTAAGTAAGAAGGAGGGCTCAAGGGAGGATGCTTGAATCTCACACAGAAGGGGAAATAAAATAGTCATTAGAAGTGGATGGAGACAAGGTAACTTTTTATCTTTTGAAAGACACAGAAACGTCTTTTGACTAAAGTGGCTGTTATATCCATGTATATATTTGTAAATAAAATATTTAAAAGTAGAAATGTTTTGTTTCATGTAAGTTATACTTTAATAAGTTTTATTTTTATTTTGTTTTTTTTGTTTTTGTTTTTTGAAATAGTATGTCACTATGTAGCTCTGGATGCCCTGGAACTAGCTCTGTAGATCAGGCTGGCCTCCAATTCACTGAAATCTGCTTGCCTCTACCTCATAAGTGCTGGGATTAAAGGTATGCAACATCACCACAGCAATAAGTTTATTCTTAAAGACAGTATATAATTATAGACTAAAACAATGAAGTTCTATAGTTTAGATCTTGAATGGTCCTCAAAGGTCCATGTATTGAAAACTTGGTCCCAGCTTTTGGTACTATTAGGAGGTAGCTGACTTTTAGGTAGTAGAAGAAAATTAGATCATTGCAGGTGGTGGTGTTTGAATGAGAATGCCCCCATAGGGTCATATATCTAAATGTTTGATCTCCAATTGGTAGAAATGTTTGAGTGTTTGGGAATGATTAGGTGTGGCCCTGTTGGAAGAGGTTGTTAGTAGGAGCAGTCTTGGAGGTTTTATAAGCCCAAGTCATGTCATTCCCACTTAGCTCTCTCTCTCTCTCTCTCTCTCTCTCTCTCTCTCTCTCTCTCTCTCTCTCTGGCTCGCTCTTGCTCTGGCTCTCTGCCTCCTGCTTGTTGCATATAGATCCGATGTAAGCTCTCAGCTACTGTTCCAGCACCATGCCTGCCTGCTTGTCTGCTGCCATGATAATCCTAACTCCCTGGAGCCATAAGCCCAACTAAATACTTTCTTTTCTAAGTAGCCCTGATTATAGTGGTTGTCACAGCAATAGGAAAGTAACTAAGATAAGGGTGTGCCCTTCACAAGGATATTATGATTCTATTCTAGTTCTCCTTTCCTTTTGCTTTACATGTTTTCTCACCATGATGTATTGTCCAGCCACAGGTCTCAATCAACCACAGACTGAAACCTCTGAAACTATGAGCCAAAATTTATGTTTTCATTTTGTTATAGTTACTGAAAGCATACACACACACACACACACACACACACACACACACACACAATCAGTGAAAGAGCCTAGCACACTTGAGGCCCTAAGTCCAATTCCCAGCACCACTAAAAGAAAGCTAACAGTTTTAGAAAGTTTTAAAAGTACACCTACACCCAAACCTGCTTGCTCATATTGCTGTATCGCACCGCACTGTCACAGGCCTCTGTGACACAGAGTGAGTGCTTACTTGCTCCACTCCTGGAAAAGCGGCTGCCAGCATGGCAGAGAGGAAGGGAGGGATCAATTTCCAGTCTGAGGTTTTGACTTGGGACACACTTCCCAATAGCCTGTTAGAGAAGAGCTAGAGAAGCTATATATTATATGATAATCAAATGAGTTTTTGCTGCTTTCCCTTTTATTTGTGAATTAGCATAAGAATTTTTATCAGTGGGGATCAGGAGATGATGGTTCAATAGTTAAGAGCCCTTGCTGCTCTTCCAGAAAACCCTGGTTCAGTTTCCAGCATGGTGGTTCAGAAATATCTATAAACCAGTCCCTGGGGGATCCAGTACTCTCTTGTGGCCTCTAGGAACACCAGGCACACATGTGGTACAGAGACATAGATGTAGGAAAAACCAGCACATCCATGTCATCAAAATATTTTTTAAGCCTTAAACAGGTCTGAATAATGGTGCACACCTGAAGTCCCAGTGTTTGTATGACTTGGGCCTAGGAATGTATCAGTACAGTGTAGAAAGATTCTGTCTTTTAAAACGTATGTTTGGGAGTGCCCATATTCCTTTAAACAATCAGCGATGTAAAGCTTAAAGCAGGTTCTACTGATTTTGGTAGGGGGACAACTTCTGAAGGGAAAACTTAGGTCGAAGTAACCTTTTTAAGCTATCTAGGGACTGAACTTGAAAACAAAGGCAACTGAAGTTTGAAATTTTAGGTTAAAATGCTTATTTGGACTTATGATACCTTTTGACAAAGTGCCATATCAGGATGTAAAGCAGTCTGTCGTGGAAGTGTGCCATTTCCTATATTACTAATAAGAAAGGAACGGGTATGGGTTTTCTGCCAGAATCATAGTAGACAGTTGGGTGGGGTTTGGGATGGAAACAGATGATATCATTTATTTACATGAATATGAGCAAAAGAATAGATTTTGATAATGATCTGCTATTATTTGATTTTATTTACATAATTCCAATGGTTGCCTGCTCAGAGGGAGTAAAATGTTCCAAGGTCACAGATACAATACTTTTCCTCAGGACTTGGGGACAGTTTAGTGGTAAATTTTGTCTAACAAGTACAAAATGTAAAACCAAATCAAATCAGATGACTGATCAACCATAACCTCCAAGAATGGTTGCAAATACTTGATATTCCTTCAAGGGTGGAATCATTTCCCTTGACTGTGGGTGAGATTTAGTGACTGTCTTTTGAGACTAAATCATGAAAAAGCCTGTGGTTTCTGCCTTGGTCTCTCTTTCCCCTGGATCCTTTGTTCTGGGGTTAGAGAGCTATTGCCACCCAAAGAGAAAGGCAAATGACCAAGAAATAGTGTCTGTAGTAAGCAGTCATGCAAGTGAGCCTTCTTGAAAGCCACCCTTAAGTCTCTGTCATGCCTGCAGAGAACTGTCTCAGCTGCCACCCTGATTTATAACCTCAGGAGAAGCCATAAACCTGAGTGAGACACCCAGTAAAATTGCTTCCGGTTTCCTGACCCACACAAACGGAGAGAAAACATATGTGTACAACAGTGAATTACATAATCTATCCCTAATTTTACTGCCAGCTCTTGTCCTGTCTGTGTTTCATATGGACTTTTCAGGTGCTTTATGAAACTTTGCTAACTGAACACCCTTGTAGCTACTCCATGTCTCCATTAAAGCAAATTCATGCATTTTATCAAGATGTTCTGTGTGTGCATACATATACACAAATATACAACCTAAGAGGAGGAAAGCGATGCGTTTCACTACTGTTGCCCGGTTGCTCTCCGTCTCGGCTCTAATGCTGGGACCTGAGATTAGAAGGCTGAGACTGCTCTGCTTTCCTGTGCTTGCTCAAAATGTTACCCAGGGGCCGTGAGGCCTGAAAGCTTTCTCTGAGCACTTGTTTATAGTTAAGCCCTAGCAGGAGCTACATTGTTTACACCTACTTGATTTAAACAGTTTAAAGTCACAAATATGCCCTGAAACAGTCTTCTAAAAGTTCCTTTGGACAAGGAAACTCTCCACTCCCACCAGTGGCTCTAGGGAACGCCTGGCAGGGAAGCTCTGGATTTTCTTGGTCCCCCTCCCTGCTTGAGAGCCAGAACCAATTGAAATTCTTCTGGAGTCTCTCACATGGGAAAGTTAGGGCTTCCTGTGACAAGTTCGTACACTGTACTATGTCAGCTCCCACTGACAGACTTTAACAAGTTCTAGGTAGATTTGCTTCTCATACCTGATTTGTAATTTCCATAAAAAATTCACAATTAACCTGACTTCCCCAGTCTGTTTCATGACTTCAGAATTGACCCAGCTGCTGAAACTTCACACTGTAAGCCTTTAGAATTGTTATATATTAGAAACAAGATTTTTAGCTTGCCAGAAACATGTAGAAGTTCTAGAACTACAGTAAAGTGCAAATAATCAGTCATCTAGTCTGTCTTCAGAAGGAACGTTTTGCTTTCTAATTCGTGGCTATACCAATTAAATAAGGTATAATTAAATTATAGTAGCTATAGTAACCCATGAAGCATAGCAACAAAGCAGAAAAGTACAAATAGTTTCCTTTATTTGCCACTGTCTACTTTATTTACCTCCTGCCACTTGGATGGAAGAAACAGGAGACAGAAGCAATCACCCCCATGCAGAATGTTCTTATGAAATGAGATCATCATAAGTCAAACATGACAAAACTGGTTTGTCTCTGACTCTTCATCTCTATTCTACATACTCATGTCTACGTCATTCATAATCTAGTTGGCAAATATGTGTTAAGTACTGTGTATCAGATACTATAATAAATGGATAGAAATCTAAAAATAATAAGGAAAAATAGAAACCTAAAAATAATATATAAGGAATACATAATAAGGAAAATAGAATCTAAAAATAAGGAAAAATTAAATCTTTGTCCTTATAGACCTACAAGTCTCACTTGGAAAGACGAGATAGTATGCAGTACATCAGGTGTGAATAAGTATAATGAGAAACAGAGTAGTGGAGATACTAAGAAGGGAGTAGTAGGAGACAGTGGAAGATGTTGTTATTCATCTAGTGTGTAACAGACCTCACCGGGAGCATCTGAAATGTGACCCAGATGGAGCAAGGCAGCCATGTGGAGACTACTTCAAGCACAAGCGACATCAAATGCAAAGCCTTTGATACAAGCTGTTGGAACAGGAGGGGCAACAAGAGCAGAAATGTGTTTGATGTGAAACGAGAAGGGGGAATGGTAGTAAAAGCCGAGGTCAGGACCCAGAGAGTATTGAAGCAGAGTGACACTGGACTTCATCTTTATTTAGCTTTCTGGGAGCGATGCTAAGAGGAGAAACTACTGATGGGAAGGAGGTTACTGTAATAATCCAGGTAAAAGGTGATGGTGTGGACTACACCAGGATTGGAAATACCAGGGTTACAACCTGGATAGCTTTTAAATGTAAATGTGTGTATGTATATATGTGCTTGCTGCCCTTCCATATATGTGGCAGTGAACATGTCTAGGTCAGGGGACAAGTTTCTGGTAGCTGGTTCTCTCCCTCTACCATATGGATCCCAGAGATCAAACTCAGATGTCAAGCTTGGTGGTAAGCACCCTTATACCCTGAGCCATATTCCTAGCTGTGGTATCTTCTGAAGGATGATATAACAGAATCTCATGATGGGTTTTATGTACAGTGTGAAGGAGTGCCTGAACAAATAGAAACTAGACAAAATGATAATTTTCACATTAAATTTTCTTGGCTTGTTAGAGTATCAAGTGAAGATGACGAGCAGTCAGTTGAATCTATGCACCTTAGGGTAGAACTCCAGACTATAGCTATATTTGGAGTTTAGAAGTTTAGTGTGTTTAGATAGAATCTGAAGCCACGAGACCAGATGAAATCATCAAGGGATAACTAATCAAGAACATAGTGATGGGACCAGGGATGTAGCTCAATGGTAGAGCAAATCGTCTATGCACAAGGTCTTGTCATTTGATCCACAGCAACACAGAGAACATGATACAAACAATAGAGACATATAATGTAGTGTTTGGCCACTGCTCTAAACAACTTACATATATAAATTCACTTAATCTTCAGAGCCAGTATAAAAGATACCTATTTTTTTTCCACTTTCATTTTATAAATGAGTAAGTTAAACCCCAGAGAAATAAGTGACTTTCTTTTGATCACATGGCAGACACTACAACCTATTCAAATCCAGAGAGGAGTGAATTGTTTGACATTAAAACTCTAGGACACCCCAAAACTTACTATCAGAGGAGACAAAAAGTAATAAACAAAGGAGGTACCAATGAGACAGGAAGAGAAGAACCGTGTTTAAAGTGTGCAGAGAAGTCTTGGTCTTGGCAACCAAAGCAATAAAAAGAAAGGGCATTGATATTGTTTGGAAAGTACGGCAGTCAGGTGCAATACATGATACCACTGTGGCTGTAAGGCCTACCACCTTCAGAAATCAGCATGCAAATGTGCTATCCAGCCATGTTCAGGAGATGTTACTGAATGCCAAGGCTAAGACAAAATACTACCTGGGCTGGGCAAATGAGACACAGATTCAGACATGGGGCTGGTGAAGGAACAAAGTATAAAGCTATTTCAGCATCCAGTTCATCTTGAAGGTTTTTGTTTTGTTTTGTTTTGTTTTAATTTATTCAGAGACCTGGGAAGTGAGAGATGCTCAGGACTAAATGTGGGGTAATCTTAGCCAAAATGCCCAACAATGGGGAGAGGGAACTCAAAGAGTCTACCTACAATAGATAGACAGGGCCTCAAGTGGAGGGACTGGGTTACTAACACTTAGACAAAATTTCTAACCCAGAATTATTTCTGTCTAAAAGAACTTCAGGGACAAAATGGAACAGAGACTAAAGAAAAGGTGGTCCAATGACCAGCCCAACTTGGGATCCATCTCATGGGGGTTGGGGAGGGGTACACACCATGGCCTGACACTATTACTAATGCTATGATGAGCTTACAGATTGGAGCCTCTGAAAGGCCCTACCAGCAGCTGACTAAGACAGAAACAGATACTTACACCCAGCCACTAGACTGAAATTGGGGACCCCTATGTTTGAATTAGGGGAAGAATGGAAGAAGCTGAAGGGGCGAGTGACCTCATAAGAAGACCAGCAGGCTCAACTATATCAGACCCCAGGGAGCTCCCAAAGACTGAGCCATCCACCAGGGGCATACACAGACTGGTCTGAGGTCCCTGGCACAAGTATAGCAGAGGGTTGCCTGGTTAGGCCTCAGAGGGAGTAGATGTGCTTAATCCTCTAGAGACTTGAGGCCTTAGGGAACAAGGGGAGGCCTGCTGGAGAGGAGCACCCTCTTGGAGGCAAGGGGTAGGAGAAATGGGCTGAGGAACTGTGGGAGGGGGGCCAAGGACTGGAATGTAAATAAATAAATTAAAAATATTTATTTTATGTGTATTGATGTTTTGCCTGCATCAATATCTGTGGGAGGGTATCAGATCTCCTGGAACTGGAATTAGAGAGTTGTGAGCCGACATGTAGGAGCTGAGAATTGAACCCAGGTTCTTTGAAAGAACAGTCAGTGGTCTTAACTGTTGAGCCATCTCTCCAGGCCCCCATCTTGAAGATCTTAATAATCAGTCGTAAAATAAATTATATATTTTTTTGTTTACAAAAGCAAACTGACAAAAAAAAAAAGGTCCCAGAGGAGAAAACAGAAAATAATTAAGTCCAGATGAAGATACAAACACACCTTTGCCTAACATTAACAAAGTAACTGGAATTTAAAGCATTGACAAAGCCTGGCCAAACACTAGGGTTTGCTTTTGTTGTTGTCACTAGGGAAACTTAAGTTCCTTTGTAAACTCTTAGCCTTATTTATAAAAGAATTTAGAAACTGACTCAAAGGGAGCTCAAGGAGAATTTTATTGGAGTTTACGGGGAAAGCACTGGGTAGGTGTAAATCCTCCACCAGGAGATGGAGGGAAAAGTCTTTGCTTTCAAGGAGGGCATGAAACGAAATTGCTTACTGAGAAATCAACAAGCTCTCCCAAGCAGGGAAGTGGCCCAGTGAGCTGAGAAAGGAGCCCCAAAGCATGTGGCCATCCTGTCTTTTGTTGTCCTGCTCCCTTCCTATTTGTATTTTGCAGCTTTGTTTCACATAAATTCTATTCATAGAGGATGGAAGGCCAAGGAAGGGTCTTTCCCAGAAAACAGCTTTCTTTCACATACTAATCTTGATGTAGCTTCTTTTGTTCCAACTCTCTTATCATATTGCAACTGCTGGAGATGGGACCTAGAGTCTCACACAAACTAAGAAAGCTCTTAGCCAAACTAGCAGGGTATTGTTCTCTCTCTACTTTTCCTAGGCTGGTGTTAATTTCTGGACTCAGATCATCTCCTTGCTTTGGCTTCTGGAATAGCTGTGACCATAGGCCATATACCACCATGCCAGACACAAAAGCTGTTTAAAGCAGTTATGCAATTACATTTCAATCAAAATGAGTTTGAGAATAGAAGATTTAGGCTATATATTTTTCAGACATCAAAATGAGTTTAAGAATAGAAGATTTAGGCTATATATTATTCAGACCTATACACAGACATTCACATACTAACATGAGCTAAAGTAACTGATAGTTTTTGTGCAAATGAAACAAATTTGATTGGAAAATTGATGAGGAAATGATATGTGTAATTTTACAATCTTTTAAGAACAGACTTGGCTTGCTTTTTGAAACTTAGTCACATCTTCATCAGAAAATTTCTACATTCCAAATTTACCTACTACTTCTCTCCAGAATAAAATGTTTTCATGGAACAAGCTTTATTTAGTTAAATGTCCTTAGCTTGCTACAGGGCCACTAAGAAATGTATAAATGAAAGTGTTATAAATGACTGATACCCTAAATATTGAACATCTTATACTGGGGTTAATAAACACAAAATTCGATTTCCTGTATATGTATCATTCAAATTTAGACAAACGGCTTATATCGATTGTATTTTGAATATGAGGTGTCCTACACAAAGGGCCATGGGATAAAAGTTTTGTTCTTAGGTTTTTGGCACAATTAAGAGATGACTGAATCATGAAGGTGGTAGGTTTTGAGCTAAGGGCTAATCTAAGGCCACACCTAGCTGCAGTAGCCTCTTTCTTAATACCCCCTCTAAAAGGAAATAGCAAACCCCCTATCTCTCACTAACAGACTCCACAGGTACCTTGATTGCAAGAGAAAAGCAAATGTCCTGATTCAATTCCCACTTCCGTAGAGACTTTTAAAGGCTCAGGCTGCTAGACATCAGAGGACTTAGGTATAGTGGGTATACTTTAAATGTGAACTCCCCCACTTCCCTTACATCCTCAGAGCCACTAATTCCCTCCCTGAAATGCAGGTACCCTCTCCTTCCATCCACCAGAGAATTAAGACAGTCTAACTGCAAGTAGTACTATGAACCCCACCTTCCTTGAAGACCTATAAAAAAGGACCCCCATTGTATTGCATGTACCTGAACTTTCAATAGAGCTCCTGTCATGTTATCTACCTATGAGTGGCTTGGAGACTGACGTCTGGGAGGTCCTGCCATGTTGTCTGTCTGTCAATAGTGTTAATAGCTTTTCTAATAACTCTTTTACTCAAAAGATAAATCTGCCTCAGAGTCCCTCTCAAATCCCAAACCTTCGAGGATGGTAAATTCATCAATAGATTGGTTAATGCATCTAGAGAGCATCACAGGTGAATTATTAGTAGATAGGGCCTAGGTGGAAGAAGTTGGCCACTGTGCAGAACCTCCGAAGAGTACCCTTTGTCCCCAGAGTGCCCCTTGCACTCTTGTTCTTGCTCTGCCTCTTGTCATCTGTGAGCTGAGCGGCTTTGTCACACTACGTGTTGCTGCTCCCATGAGTATGGGTCACAGAGCAAAGGTGATGAGTACCCACGGACTGAAACCTTGAGCCCAACTAGGCCTTTCTCTGTGTTTCTCGGTTATTATAATACAGTGCTGAAAAGTGACTGTTGTTTTTTTTTACAGTCTTTTTTTATTTTAAATTTAATTAAAAATTTAATTTATGAAAATGGCATATATTTGTGATGCTTAACATGTTTTCAAATGTGTGTATATTTGAAGAATGGACAAACTGATCTAATTAACATTTTATATGCTTTATTTTTGTGGTAAGAACCTTAAAATTTACTGTTTTTCAAGTGTGCCATACATGATTAAGGATAGTCACTATTTTGTACAACAGAGCTCTTGAACTTATTTCTCCAATCTATCAAATTTTGTAGCCTTTAATAAAAATCTCAACTCCTACCTATCTTCCCATTACTGTAGTATTCTGACTAGTTTATTCTTTGTCCTCACCCTTACCTCCAATTAGCTAGTAAAGGTCCTCGTGCCATGAACTTTATCTTTCTTTGATTCTTTAATCTCACTTCCATACTTTTTTACTGTTTGTATTTACCTTGTCCCTTTATTGTGAACTCCTCCAGGACAGAGTCTATCAGCTCTTTCAACTCCTATAGCACAATGCTATGCTGAATGAGTTGATGCTAATCACAGACAGTAGAACTTCCCATTCTACATGATAGCAACTGTTTAATAGTTTTAGCTTAGAAAAAAATATGTTGTTTTATAACTTGTGTCTCATTCAGTTTCTGCTTTTGCAATTACATACAAATACATATAATATATATTACATATTATAGCTCATACAATAAAAAATAAGTAAGCAGAAGCCAGGCATGGTAGCACAAGCCTATAATTGTAGTAGTAGGAAGGCTAAGAATTGCAGGTTCAAGGCCAGTCTTGACTATATATTGAGAACCTCTTTCAGAACAAAAAATGCTTAGGCAACTAACTCAGTTATGAAAACTTCTTTTATAATCTCCATGGTTTAGGATTTCAAAGTTAATGATAAACAGTATCGCCTTGAAATTTGAGATTTTAGATTTTAGACTTCTTACAGTGCCTAAAATACAATGCTGATGTGTTCCCCCAAATTTAAAGTAGCATGGCGTTTTACTAATTTAATACATTGGTAGGTGATATAAGCAGATATCAAGACAAAGAAGGAGGAAGGATGTGTTCTACGGGTGTTCTTTTCCTTACAGTTGGTTTTACAGTTTGGCTTTCTCTATTCATCCGTAATGTTTAGTTACAAATCAGCCAGGGTGACTCAGCAGGTGGACTGCCTTCTGACAAGGGCAGTTAGTTCTTCACACAGGAGTTTTTAAAATAAATTACTGATTACTGTTTTATTCTACTTTGGGATGAATGTTATATCATCTTAACTCCCCCACTATCCATGTCAGACTCCATTTACAGAAGCTACCAGTCAGAAAATCAGAAACAAAAGCCCTCCAAAGTTAAAAATGAGAAAATGTAAGTCCAGGGAGGCTTGTCACACACACAGCCACACAACCGCACAGGAAGGCTTGTCACACATCCATACAATCGCACTCTCATCACTTTACCTGCACTTCTTATACTTTTCACTCTTTTTTTAAAAAACCATAAATGTAATGTTTTTTGGTTTTTGTAAGGTTTATTTATTTACTTTTAAATATGAATATACTGTAGCTGTCCTCCACCACACCAGGAGAGGGTATTGGATACCATTATAAACAGTTGTGAGACACCATGTGGTGGCTGGGAATTGAACTCAGGAAGAGCAGTCAGTCCTCTTAACCGCTGAGCCATCTCTCCAGCCCCCTATACTTACCACCCTTTCAGGTACCCACTTTTGCATACAAGGCCAGTAATTAGTGTGATATTGGGGTTCTGGAAAAGGTTCTATTCACCAAAGAATAGATTTCATATTTGCCACAATCTTTTCTTTTTAAAAATAAAACTATACTTAGGATATAAAATAATAAAATTTCTCTGTACTTTATAAAGGAATCTCCCATATTTCCAGAGTAGCAGCTGTCCCATTGCTTCACACAAATCGTGACTGATCATTTTATCAGAGTGGAGCCTACAAGAGGGAAACCTAAGCAACTGGGGAAGCAAGGCAAGGGGCCTAGCTGGGGTTTGGTTCATTAGGGAAGAAACGTTTTGGAAAGCTGTCCGGATGGGGCTACAGGAAGAGATGAAAAGAATGCTTTCTAGGAGCCTGGAAAGATAAGTGTTAAGAGTGTTTGGGGCTCTTGAGGAGGACATGGGTTCAGTTCCTAGCGCCCACATGGTGAATTGTAGTCGGCAGTCTGAGTCTCAGGGAATCCAAAGATCTCTGCAGACCTACCAAACACCAGGCAACACACACACACACGCAAGCAAATACTCATATACACAAAATAAAAAACAAATACATCTTTAAAACAGAACACCCTCCCACCCTTTGGCAATATCTGTAAACATCTTTTGTCTCTTTTGGAAAGGGAGGTGTGCCTGGAATCTAAGGGACAGAAAATATTTTGCCACACACACCACCATGCACAGAACAGTCCCCACAACAAGAGTGAGCTAGCTTTATGTCAACATTTCCAAAAGAGGAGGGGGAACCACTTTTTAAAAAAGGAACTAGAGTACGTGTTACCTAATGTTTTATGCATTAAAAAAAGGTAGAAAGGAATGTCAACACTCACTAACCTTTTGTGTGTGGCTAACAGTGTCTAGGAATTCTGGAGACAGTCCACCTGCAGTTCACAAATTCTCACTTCTTTGTGAAGATGAACTAAGCAGACAGTTCAGTTACATATATTTGGAAGTTGTGCATCTGTACTCAAAGTCCACTGAGGTATGTCTGACAGAAGGAAAGAGGTCTTTAGTGACATGTAGAAAAGTTCTGTCCTTGCCTCTGTCTTACTAACACCAATAAACAACGTAATAAACAACGTTAAGTACTTAAATAAAATGTCAGTAAGATTTGAAGTTGATGATCCAGAAAGAGTAGGATCCCCCCCCCCCACCAAAAAAGTTGAGCACCTGAACTGGTGTGCTTATTTCAGAGGGCATAGTGTTCCTTGGGGACACTAACAACCCATATGAGGAAAAGGGTAGGTAGGAGCCTGGGTATATTGGGAATGGTGCTTAAAAACCACGGTGGGAGGAAATAAAAGACATGATTAATTGTATATATGAAGGCACAGAGGGACAGTTGTCTACGACATGTGCCCCTGGAGAAAACTCAACAGGCTGAAGCAATGGATTTTGGTCCAGCAGAAGAGGTTTCTACATAGAACATATTTCTGTCTGCTCCAAATCCAGTTCTTCGGGGACACTTTCACAGCACTTTCCGTGTCCACCCTTCCCAGATGGTGGCATAGGTGTGTCCTGACAGCATGGACTCGCGCTGGGACTAGCCTGTGTAACTCCCAATCCTCTCCGGAGAATTCTGTGACAACTGTGGCCTTTGACATCCTTCCTGGTTTTCAGAAAGGAGTCGTCTGTGGAATCAGGACTTTATACACAATCAGGTGTTGGCGTCACGGTTGTTTTGAGCATTAGCATTTTTGACGTGCCGGACAGGACAACAGGAATCTCTTCCAAAGGAATCGGATTTTCCTCAGGAGATGACCGCTTCCCAGGCCGATCGAGCCTTCTTAGCGGCTTCCGAGTCCGTCTCAGGGAAGCGCGGCGACCCCACACAGAGGCGAGGAGGTGGGCTGAGGCAGGGAAGCGACTCAGCGGTTGGAACGAACGCTTCGCAGTTCGAGGCGCGCGAGTGCGCGCGGCCGAGCGCCCAGGGTGTGTGTGTATGGGGGGGGGAAACAGAGCGGACCAATCAGCGGGCCCTCTCCCCACGCGCGCTCAGGATTGGACGATCCGTTCCAGCCTCTCTCCGGGCCGTGGGCGGGCCGCACCAGGAACGGCCTGGGATAGGCGCGCCCGCTGCGCCAGCGTCCCAGGGGCGCGTGCGCGGTCTCGCGTCAGCCGCGGGGGCCGGTCTCGCGCGGCCTCGAGGAGGAGTTGCTGGCGACGGCGGCGACGGAGGAGGCTGGCGGTGGGGAGGGGGCGGGGACTGGAGACTCCGAGGTGGGAGGAATCGGGAGTTTCTGGATTCTTTATCCGGTGTTTTGAGGGCCGCCAGACGGAGGGCTTGTCGCTTGGGCCTCGTCGAGGAGCGAGGGAGGGAGAGAGAGAGGATCGGCCGCCGCCGGGGCTTGGAGGTAAGGGGCGGACCCGCAGCGCCGGGGCTGTGGCGGTCTCAATCAACAGGTTCCCGGGAGCGCGGCGGGGGAGGGGCGGCGGGGCTCGCACCCCCTCCCAGACCCGCCGCACCGCGAGGGTCCCCTGGGGAGAGCCCCGGGCTGAGCCCGGCGCCCAACCTTTGTCCCTCGGAGGGACGCTCCCCGCGCGGTGCCGGTTGATTCCCTGGGCCGGGGGCAACGCACCTTGGCGCGGTGGCGGACTTGCGGGGGGCACGGCAGGGAGCGGTCTCTCTGCGCCCAGGCCCGGAGTTCGTGAGTCCCTGGGACTCTTCTCTCACCCCACCCCCGGCCGGATCGGGGATCCAGCCTGGGAAACACTTTCCCGTGGAAGACGGAATGCAGCCAGCGTTCCGGTGCCTGAGTCAGCCCCTGGTGTTCTGCTACTCCTTGCGTTCTTCGGATAAACAGTTCCTGCTTCCTTGTGACCACTGCTGAAGAGAAGCCGGTGTCCGTAGTGCATTCTCAGAACTTAGACGGAGATTGTCCGGTGAACTTTGAAGCCTGCAAACGCTTGGTAGAGCTGCTTTCAATGAATGCCGCTCGGAACGATCTTTATTGTAAATTACGTAACTAAGGATAGCTCTCACCTTCTGTCCAGCTGATTGACACACAGTCATGTGTGTGGAATTTAGATTCGGCCGAAAAGTTTTCCATGACACTTGACTCTAAAATGAATGCAGCACTTAGGAGGGTTTTTATAGTTAGTGTGTTGTGTCTAATTTAGAGTTTCACGAATTTAAATTCTGAAAGCCAGTGTAGCAAGAATTCTAAAGTTTTGATTTAGCGGATAAAGAGGAAGGTATTTCTGGTTTTAATAAGGCACTGTCATGTTTTAATGATAGTATTCTAATTATCCATTTTAATTATGCCAGAAATTAATAACTTGTTAAATTTTGCAACAGGAACAAATTATGTGATGTGCTGGTGTCTTTGAAGTATAGGTATTGGTGGGAATGAACATTAACTATCCTATCTTGAAGATGAGCTGTTTCTATAGTATTTCTGTGGACACGATTTCTTATTTTAAAGGTCATTTTAAACTGTTGTAGCAGGCTTACATTGAAATTGAAAGAGCTTTAAAAGTAAAAAAGACAGATTCATAATCTTTTAAAAATTGAGTAAATTTGCCACGAATGAGTAAAAGTCATCACCTTGAATTTGACAAATAATGGTGGACTCCTTAGTGATTTTCTTTATATATATAATGTTAAAATAGATGAGAGACTTAATATAATTCTACCTAAGGGTCATCCAAAGTGGTACCGTGACTTAGCTATGCATGTCGACTTCGGAATTGTAAATTTTTTCTAAAAAAGATTTATTTTTATTTATATGTGCATTGGGGCAGGATATTGGCACATAAGTGCATGTACCAGTGGAAGCTGAAGGCATTGAATTCCCCTAGAACTAGAGTTACAGGCTCTCGGGGACCACCCATTGTGCGTGCTGGGAGCTTAACTTGGTTCCTCCACAAGAGCAGTATATACTCTTTAATGCTGAGCCCTCCATCTAGGTTACTGTATTGTGATCTGATTAAAAATCTCAGACTCACTACCTATAGTTCCCCACCTATGTAAGCCAAAAGCCAAATCTGCTTTCTCTCTTTTCATATCTAAAATCCTTCTGTTCTTTGTTTAAGATACTGTGTAGACCAGAGTTCTGAGCCACTGTTTGGTGTTCTCTTTTGTTGAGGTTTCTCTTGTAATGTGTGCACTGCATGCATTAATGAACTCACATAATTGAGAATAACCTTCTGAAGTCCTTTGATGGATCATGTATGTTAATCACAAAGAAATTACCTTCATATTAACATTTACACTCAAATTGGTCTGGTGAGCACTGTAGTCTTACAAAGTTAACACACATTTAAGTGTCACAACTATCAGATTTTCAAAAAATTTAAGATGACAATATTTAGCATATTCTTTTTTTTTTTTCTTTCTTTCTTTTTTTTTTTTTTTTTTTTTTTTTTTTTGTTTTTTTTTTTTTTTTTTTGGTTTTTTGAGACAGGGTTTCTCTGTATAGCCCTGGCTGTCCTGGAACTCACTTTGTAGACCAGGCCTAGCATATTCTTTTAACTCTTCCACAGGTAAAATTCATGCTTTCTTTTCATATATGTTACAGTGAACAATACTTTTGGAAATGTTTTGGGAAAAAAATTGGTATGACTTACATATATTAATGTGACCTATTTCTCTGATGTTTTCCTGATTTCAGAGTGTTTATTATACACTTAGAATTACAGGATCATTAAGTTGGAAGTAATCTTGTATATGTATGGAACATTTTCAGGTCTCAGGGACAAGTTAGGGTTGTAGAAGAGGTGATGAGTTTGAAGTAAAAGCTTCATACTTGTCTTGGTATTCTCTACTTCTAGTGGTGTCCTCATTGCACGTGCCTGCCCACTTCTCCTCCATAGCATCTTGCTTGGTATGTAGCCCAAGCTGACCTACACCTGGTTGTGTAACCTAGCCTGGCCCCAAACTCCTCATTCTCTTGCCTTAGACTCCTAAGGACTGGCATTGCAGGCATGGGCTGCCACGCCCAGCTCTTTACTAATTGTTAATTAAATCAGTAAGTTACTTTCTCCACATCATATTAATAACTGCCAGGGTTGTATGTCCTGGCCTCTTCACTTCTGTGTTTTTTCCTTTTTTTTTTTTAAATAACTACATAATTTATTCCTTTTCTGAAGTTTCTTCTTCTTCTTCTTCTTTTTTTTTTTTTGTAAATACTTCAAACAGTGCTGAATGAATATTCTTCTGAGTCTCTGAAAAATATGTGTTTTCCCAAGATGTATACCACCTGCTAAGGGAACTGTTGACAGCAGTTTGCTGTATATTTTTAACTTGATTGATTGGAGCCAGGTTATCCTTTGAGGGCAAATGATTTTTCCCTGCATTTACTCTATGAGTGGAAGTGTTTTCTTATCTTTGCCCATGGTTAGCATTGTCAGTTTTAAAATTTTCTGACCATATGGATGAGAAATTAAGTCTTTGTTTCCTTTCCTAAAAGATTAAAATTTTTATATGTTGGCACAGTCAAGAAACAGAACAGTTTCATGTACTCTCCTTTTTTTAACAGCCTCCCCCCAAAATTTACTCCTAGCAACTAATGATTTTCCTCCTATCATCTTTTTAAGATATTATTTAATTTTAACCATTACAGTATTATCTAGTTTTTCTTGCCATTCATTTGAAGTATGTAGTTTATTAAATCCTCTGTGAAAGGTATACCTACTGCACACATGTGGAAAGACACATGGAGCCTTTCCTCTTTGGGGAGGGGTTTGAGACACAGACTTGTTCAAAGCCCAGCTGTGTCTTGCTTGAGTTGGAGATTGTCCTTCCTCGTGAGGCTTGCGCACCACCTTGTACACCTGCCTTGTCGGCACCAACCTTGGCTTTTCAGTCCTCCTCACCTTCTTCCTTGTTTCCTTGCATCCCTTTAAACCGTTTCTTGAGGTCTTTTTCTTACACAGGCCATGTCTTGCAAGTCTATGTAAAGGCATGGAATACTCCAAGCATTTGCATACCATCCTTGTAGAGGTGCCATGCTAATCCTTCCTTGCCAGCATTAGTGTATGTGCTGTTTAAGCAAGCACCATCTCTCCTTTTCTTTCATTTAGCACGATACATTTTAGATTCATCTATCCTGAGTATATCCAGTTCCTTCCAATTTAATGCTGAACACAGTATTCTCTTGTATTAATACCAGCATTTATTATCTATTCACCAGCTGAAGGGCATTTGTTTTTAGTCTTTTTGTGATTGTAAAGTTTCCATAAATCTGTGTAAATAAGTTTTTTAGTGTCTTCCTTTCTCTAACTTAACTGTATTAAAAAATGAAACAAAACAGCAGCAAAATTAAAGCAAAATCTGTCTTCAGTAGACAGGGTAGTGGCCCTTGAAGACATTCTAATGATTAGAACTTGTGAATATATTTGGTTATGTTTCAGTTTAATTAGGTTGTTAATCAGCATCTTAGACTATGGAGATTATTCATGTGGGCCTAATTATCACGAGTCTTTAAAAGGAGAGAGAGGAAGGGTGGAATCTTGGGAAAAAAAAGATGCAACAGTAGAAACAGATTCTAGATGGGAAAAAGAAAGCTGGTGTGTTTGAAGATGGAAGAGAGGAAGCCCCAAGCAAAGTAATGTGCTTGATTTTCAGAGGTAAAAAATGGTAGGAAATGGATTAATCTTTGGCAACTGGAGGATGAGGGACAGGGCTCAGATAGGACTTTAATGTTATTAGCCCAGGGGACCTGTCAGGCTTGTGGAATTAAAAATTCTTAAGTATGTGATTCTTTAAAGGCCATTGTGTTTGTGGTACTTTGGAGCACTCTGGAAACCTAGTCCACCAAGTACACTTCAAATCTCTTCAAAGTAGCTGAGCCATTACCATTCCTGCCAGCAATGTACAAGAGTTCTGTCGTTTTACATCCTCATCAGCACTTGATATAATCAGCCTTTTTCATTTTAGCCATTTTTACAGGCATATAATACTATGTCATTGTATTTTTTAAATTAAGAGTTCTCTTATAATTAATAATGTTGAATATTGTTTGATGTGCTTATTTGCATACTCTTTGTGAAATAACAAAATTCTTTGCAATTTTTATTTATCATTTAATTTTAAATTTATTTATTTTTAGACAGTGTGTTATTCTGTTTTCCTGTATGTTTTTGAAGTTCTGATCTTCCTGCCTCAGCCTCCCAGGTAGCAGGAACCATTGCATGCACCAGCTTACCAGACTTCTGTTTTCTTATTGTAGACTTTTGAGAGACTCAAGCATGTGCTTTACTGCTGAGCTACACCCCCAGCCCAAGTTTTGATAGTTCTTTATAGTGCTTTTTCTTTTATCAGATAAGTAATTTGCCAAGATTTTTCTCCTAACCTATTAACCTTTTCATCTTCATATCTGTCTTTTGAGGTGTTGACATTGTAAACTTTGATGAAGTCCAAATAAGCAATTGTTTATTTTATGGATCTGATCTGCGATATCGTATCTGAAGAATCTGCCTTACCCAGGCTCATTGAGATCCTTCTTTACTTTTTCCCACAAGTTATATATTTTTATATTTCACACTTAGATTTGTGTTCCTTTGCATCCATTTCAATATAAAATGAAAAATATAAGTAGTTTCATTTATTTGTCTTGTTTTTTCATGACACTTGAAAGGACTTTTTGAAATGACCAATGTTTTTGTCAAAACAACACAATATTGGTATGTTCTATTAATCTATTTATCTGTCTTTTTACTAATAATACATTGTCTTGATTATTGAATATTAAACATGTCTTAGCAAACAGTAAAGTGAATACTGCAAGTATTCTTTTTCAGATTCACTGTGGTTGTCTTAGTTCCATTGATTTCCGTATAATACCTAGAATCAGATTGTTAAAAGCAACAGAAATACCATATTGGTATTTTGATTGGGATTGGCTTATCTGTAAATCAACCTGGACTCTTGGTGACTTTGTCTTGCTAATTTTTTAATTTATATTTAATTTTGCAATAGTAACAATTGAAACTGAGGTCTTGCACATCTGGATAACTGCTTAACACTAAACTGTATCCGTGCCTGTGTCTAGTAATTTTTAACACAGCATTTCGCCTCATTAATTTTGCTCTTGATTTTGTTCATGAGAGTTTTAAATTTTTCAACAAACAGTTCCTGTATATTATAGGTCTTTAAGTATTTCAGTCTTTTTAGTCTATTATAAATGGCAAAACGATAATTAAAATAGTTTATAATTAATGATTAATATGTGGAAATTCAACTAAATTGTATAATAAACTTTATATTTGGGTTTTTGTATTTTGTTTTCTTTTTTGCATCTTTTGAGACAGGGATCTCACTTTGTAGCCCAAGCTGGTCTTGAACTCAAATATCCTGTCTCGGTGTCTTTAAGTACTGATGATTATAGGCAAGTATCATTGCACCCACCCGCTTTTTGACGCAGCATCTGTTATCTGGACTGACCTTGAAATGCTGAACTCAGATGATCTTCCTGCCTCAGGTTGCTGAGCCTATTAAGTAGATGGTACCAAATATATGTATATAATATATGCCAAATACATATGTAGATGAATGTGTATTTGGCTTGCATATGTGTCTGTGCACCAACTGTGTCCTATAAGGTCAGAAAAGAACATCAGATCCTTCTGAAACTGGAGGTATGGACAGTTGGCCACCATGTGGGTGCTGGTAACCTGGTTCCTCTGCAAAAGCAGCACATGTAAATCTTAACTGTTGAGCCATCTCTCCAGCCTCTGATTTTTTTTCCCCTAGACTCATTGGCTTTCTACCCCATGTGGCCCCACCCCCTAACAAGTGGTTGATAAATTGTGATTTTCTAATTAAAGAGCTGTAATATAAAGAAAAACATTCTTTTTTCATTTAAATCTGAATGCTTTTTAATTTTTTTTAATTTTGTTTTTCCTTCCTTCTTTCCTCCCTCTTTCTTTCTTTCCTCCCTCTTTCTTTCTTTCTTTCTTTCTTTCTTTCTTTCTTTCTTTCTTTCTTTCTTTCTTTCTTTCTCTCTCTCTCTCTCTCTCTCTCTCTC
>NC_034596.1:73960330-73971770 GCF_900095145.1 Mus pahari
CTCTCTCTCTCTTTTTCTTTCTTTCTTTCTTTCTTTCTTTCTTTCTTTCTTTCTGAAATGGGGTTTCTCTGTGTAGCCCTGGCTGTCCTGGAACTCACGCTGTAGACCAGGCTGGCCTCGAACTCCGAAATCTGCCTGCCTCTGCCTCCCAGGTGCTGGGATTAAAGGCATGAGGCAACAGTACCTGGCCCTCTTTCTTTTTTTTTAAACTTTGACTAGCTAGTATTTCCAGTGGTTTGGAATAGGATAAATAAAAGGATATTCTTATGAAGTGAGATCATTGCATTTTCACTTTTAAAAAGTAGGCCATTTTATGGATTCTTAGAACTAAATGAAACTTAGTATTTCCCAAGTTATTGAAGTAACTTTTTTTGTCATAAATGGTTGTCAAATTTTGTCATATCTTGTCTGCATCTGTTGAGATGATCATGATTTCTTTTTCCCCTATTAGTCTATTAGCATGATTCTACTAGTTTTTTGGTGTTGAATCGAACTAGTATGCTTTTAGGATTATTTTAAACAAAAAGTCACTTTGGGTAAATTATAAATTATGTATAAAATTGGGAGAATTAAGATTCCTTTAACAAGTATGTGTGCTTTGCATGTTAAAATTCCTTTGTGCGCATGTGTATATGTATTAGAGGCCTACCTTTGATGTTCTGTAGTTCTGTCCACCTTGCGGTTTTTTTTTTTTTTTTTAAGATTGTATCTCTCAATGGCCTGGGGCGCAATGATTAAGCTAGGCTGGTTGGCGCCTGAGCCCCAGGGATCTTATCTTTATCTTCTAAGTGAGAGCTAGATTTTTTTTCATGTGGGTTCCGGGAATTGAACTCAAGTTCTCTTGCTTGCACAGCAAGTGCTTTATCAGGTAAGCCATCCTCTCAGTCCTGGACTTAAAATTTGTTGATTCATAATGAAGTTTGTAGACTGAAGGACTCTTCTTTAAAATTACAAAGTAATCAAAGAAAATGTTATATGTATCACTGTAATCAAATATTCTTTACACTGGGTTAATGTATACATGTTAAAATAGCTTTAGAAAATGAACTATGGTTTTTGTTATTTGCTTGTTTTGTTTTTGTTTTTGTTTTTGGAAACGTGGTAGGGGTAGTGTTGACAGGGTTCTCTGTGTAGCTCTCGCTGTCCTGGAACTCACTCTCTAGACCAGGCTGGCTTGTTTTGATTTTTTTAAAATACAGATGTTGATAGAAGCTTAATTCCTATTAAAATCCCTATCTCCCAATGGGAAAAAATTGAGCTAGCGTACTCATCCCAGGAGATGATATTCAGCAGTGAAAAGAAGCAGAATAATACATGGCATAGCCTGGATGAATCTCCAGGTACCACTTAGTGGGGGGTCTCAAGGTACTGTGTGGTTCCACTTACATAATGTACCTGAACTGACAGAATTAAGAATGGATAACAAGCCAGGCAGTGTGGCACATAACTTTAATCCTATCACTCAGGAGACAGAGGCAGAGATCTCTGTGAGTTTGAGCCTAGCCTGGTTTAGAGCAAATTCCAGGATAGCTGGGGCTACATAGAGAAACCCTATTTCAAGAAACCAAGAATAAATACATAAAGAAAAATAAATTAAAAAATGGATGAACAGATTAGTTGTTAGAGGTTACAGGCATCCTATAGAATAGGTGTGATCTTAAAAGGGACATGCTAAGGGTCTTTATGAAAATATGGCTCTTAACCAACACTGAGCATGTGGTTGTGATATTGTACGGTAGTTGAAATGGTTAGCAAAGATTAGGAGCTCTGTGTATTTTCTTACAACTGCATATGAATTTCAAAGTAAAAGTTTAATTAAGGGGGGTGGGAAACAAAGTAAAAAGAAAAAGGTCTAACAACTTATATCTTGAAGATCTAGAATCTAGGGGAATGCCTTGGAAGAAATTGTTTTCCCTATAAAGAATGAGACCATCCAAGTAAGAATTTAAGGTTGATAAAGAAATAAATTCAGTTTGCACACTTGACAATTTCTGCAGGTACCAAAAATCCTCTGTTGTAGGTATTGAATTCTCTTGTTAGAGTACAGAGTAGTTGCCCAAATGAACATGACTGTTACAATAAAACTTTATGGTTCATGCATCTCTTGATGACAGGGATATATTCTGAGTAATGCAGTAGTAATGAGGTACTCTCTCCCAGGTTACATTACAGTCAGGACCAGTACAGTAGTTGTCCCAAGTACAAAGTTGCCTCTTCTGTTTCTTCATTAACATTACTTAGGCCTTAGCCTGAGAAATGTCAGAGTTCACTTACATAAAAAAAAAAAAAAAAAGGTAGTGATGATATAAACCAGCCAGTGCTTGACTTGATTTCCCTGTCCTTCCCATAGGTCAGTGAATTATTCAGAAGAGAAGGTAGGTCAGAACACAATTATCAAATATTTAACATAGGATTCTAATATTTGGCCTTCTTGTTTTTTGAGTTTAGATCTCCTTTTTTTTAGTTAATAATTTGCTCAAAGACCCTAAACATAAAGGCTTTGAGGCCTCTTAGCTTGTTTTTTGATCTCATAAGGCAGGGGAAGATTTCTGTAATATTTTAAGCTTCATGGGTCATTTTGCCTCTGTAGTAGGTATTTAGTTCTGCTGTTAGAGTACCAAGGTAATTATGCAAACAACCATGACTATGTTCCAATAAAACTTTATGGTTTGTGCATCACTTACTGACACGTGTATGTTCTGAGAAATATATATCATTTGTAATTTTTTCATGGTGTGAACATCACAAAATATGCTTACACAAACTTAAATAGTGTGGGTCAGTTACTCTGAGACCTCTAAATACAGTATTTACTGCTTTTTCAGCAGGACATACTTCATCACAGTAAGCCTTTTTTATAAGTAGGCATAGACTCTAAAATAATTATTAGAAGTATAGTATAGATAATAAAAAGCAATCCAGTGGTATAATTTGTAATCAAGTATACATACTACACATAATTGTACATATTGTACTTTTTGAAGGTTTTGTTTACATCAACATCAGCACAAATGTGATCCATTATAGTCTTTTGGGATCAGTGTCTTAATGTAGTCTGTCTTGACTAGAAAGTCTTTATGCTATTACTGTACCTGTTTTTTTTTTTTTTTAAAAGTATGCTTGATTTGACCTTTGGGTTTTACCTACACACCTCTCCTTTCAGTCACCCCCCCCCCCAAAATATCAGGGTAGGAAGTAAGAGTTTTAGAAGAAACATTTAGTTTAAATTTAAACATTTAGTTTAATTATAACTTTGTTATAATTTTAATGGACTTGGGGTATCTAAAATATTATGTTTAGTAATGTGTGTCTGTGTATGTGTGTGTGCACACATGTACACGCACGCTGTGGTATCATGCATATTTCCACAGGCTAAGCATGCAAATCTGTGGGCAACTTTCAGGAGTTGGTTCTCTTTACCATGTTGACCCTGAAGAGTGAACTCCATTTGTTAGGCCTGATCATTTTGCTGGTTGGCTCTTAGAAGTGAAAAAATTTTTGTTTTGTTTGTTTTTAATTATGTGTATATATGTGTAGGTATGTGCATATGTAAATAAAATACTCATAAATTGGAACTGGGGCAGAAGTTTGATACCCTGGTGCTGAGTTATAGGCACTGAGCCACCTGGCATGGGTACTTAGAACTGAAAGCAGACCTTCTGCAAGAGCAGGGAGTGCTTCTAACCTCTGAAACACTTCTCTTGCTCACCTTTGCCATTTGGGGGGAATTCTATTTGCCTAGCATAAAGAGATTGTCCTATATTTCCTTATATAATATTCATGGTTTTACATTTTAGAGTTAGGTTTATGATCCATTTTGGGTGAAATGTTATAAAGTATGAGATTTCATATCCATTTGTTAAAAAGATTTTTTTCCTTCTGCATTTATTTTCCCTTGTCTTTTTTCCAGAAATCACTGCATAATGTCTGAGCATCTATCTGTGAGCTCTTGCTTTCTGCTAATGTCTATTCTTCTGTTAGTACTACATAGTGCTGGCTACTGAGACTACTTCTTTTAGGTAGTCTGAGTTTTTCGACTTACTCCTTATAAAAATTGTTATTACTGATTTAGTGTATATATTTTGAAATAAGCTTGTTGACATTTCTAGTTATTTATGCACATCTTGAAAAGAATTATGAAAAACCTGAATATTTAAAACTGAAATATTTAGTAGAGTTAAATCCTCAAAGGATTATAGAAGCAGGATGGCTCTGATGTCACTCGATATGATATTTGCCTAGCATTTGTGAGGGCCCTGGGTCAATACCCTGGGCCCTGGTGTTAGTCTCACCAAACACGAGTAAATGAGTTAGATTCCCTTTGTTTACTCTGATTCCACAAGAAACTGTCTATACTGCTGCCATTAGCACGTTCTTAATATGTTACTCTATAACAGTATTCAATGACATTATATATATTCTTTCTTTATAACAAATATATGAGTTTTTACTTTTTTAGGTTTTTTAAAAAATTTTATGTATATGAGTGTTTTGCTTGAATGTATGTATGTATGTGCATATGTGTATATGTGCACCACATGCATGCAGGCCAGAAGTCATCAGATCCCCTGAAGCTAGAGTTACAAATGGTTTTGAGCCATCATGTGGGTGCTTGGAGCTGAACTCAAATTGTCTACAAGATCAACAAGTGCTCTTCACCGCTCAGCCATCTTTCCAGCCCCTCCTTGTAAAACATTTGTATTTTACAAATGTGAAAATGTATTTTATTTTCTGTTTAATTAACTGTGCCCTGAAATATCAAACACAAAAAAAATTCCTGACTGATAACCCTAGAAGAAAAAAATTTCCTAAACTAGTTTTACCATTAGAAATTAATTTGGGGCTATGTAGTAAGTAGAATATTTAACTAGTATGCACAAAGTGCTAGGTTTGATTCCCAGCAGCACATAAACTGAATGTGGTGGGACACACCTGTAATTCTGGCACTCAAAATGTAGAAACAAGATATTCAGAAGTTCAAGGTCATCCTCAGATGCATAGAGAGTTTGAGGCCAGCCTGAGATACATGGTACTCTATCAGAAAAACAAAACAAAAATGCAGAGAGTTTTGTTAATCTGATGGTTCTTTCATCTCCTCCTCTGAAACACATGCATACTGGAGTATCAAAGGGATTCATAGGCGTTTAGGTCATGAGACTCTTACCTATCTAAGGACAATACATGTGACCTTTAAATATTTTTGAAAATGATTCACTTAATACGAATTAATAGATGCTTAATGGCTAGCCAAAAGAAAGTTAGTAGGATTTTGGAGACTTAAAAATAACCACCTTTTTGAAAAAAATATTCTAATTTTTTATGTGTATGGGTGTTTTCCTGTGTGTATGTCTGTGCACTTGTATTCTGGAGGTCAGAGGAGGGTATTGGAACTGTAGATACTGTAAACCACCATGTGGGTGCTGCGTTTTAAACCTAGGTCCCCTGGAAGATCAGCAACCAGTGCTTTTAACCACTGAGGCATCTCTCAAGCCCCCATAGACCTCCCCCTCTCAGTTTATTGTTTCTTATTGTTTTAGAGCAATATAAATATATACTGTGACTAAATTACATTGCCTTTTGCTTTCCCCTAACTCTTCATTCAAGTGTTATTCTTTGTTTCATTTCTTGATGTGTTAAGCTGTGTGCGGTTGCCTTTATATCTATTCCTTAAGTATCACCAACCACATTTCCAAGTTTTTATCAGTACTCTCTCTTTGGGAAATGAGGAAATTGAGATTCAAATTAATTTATTCAAAATCATATTGTAAGTGATAGTGAAGATTGGAAATTCATTTTAACCCCAAGTCCTAGTTTTTCTTTGTAGTAAAGCCTACTTAAGACTTACTTAACATTGTCTTTTTGATAAGATTACAATCACTTTGAAGAAAGACACCTTGAACTTATTTGGTATTTAAAATATACTTGAATTAGAGTGAAGGATCTTGAGCAGATTACTAATTAAGCTCGATGGTGGTAGAAACAATGTCTTTTTATCTGAGTATCTTACTGCTTAGTGTGGCTGGGATGTAATGAGAAATGTGTTTGGACTTTGTTCTCTGTTCCTGACGTAGAGCTTTTAAATCCCTTGGAATTTCCTTAGTGATAAGAGTGTCTTTTGTTGCAATGACGTATTTCTTGCCTGGACCCTTAAATAACTTCAGGTTGGGATTGGCCACCAGAAAGATCAAGGCATGATTACAGGTTAATTCTGTACCTCTGAGGAGTTAAGGTGGAGTAGAATTACCAATAGCCAGTGATTAAATCAATCATGCTGTGAAAATAAAGCTTACATTAAAAATACTCTAAATGATAGCATTCAGAGTCTTGTGGGTTGGTATTTGTTGGTATGTGCATCTGGAGAAGACACAGGGACTGTACTGTCTTCTTATCCTCATGCTTTCCTCTATGCATCTCTCCCATTTCCTAAGTTGTATTATTTTATGTAAACCAGAGATTATATGCAAAATGCCTTCTTGAGTTCTTTATCCATTTGATGAATTTTTAAACATGAGGAAGGGATCATGGGAATTCTTGGTTAATAAATCGCTGCATGATCAGAATTACAGGAGGTTTAGGACATAAGGCTGACATCTGAAGTGTAGGCAGTCTTGAGATCTGTGTGAGATGGAGGTAGATGAGAATTGTAAGACTTTCAGTTGCTATCTGAAGAATCAGAGAATCTCCAGGAATGAGAATGAGACCATTTGATGTTGGGTATTTAGTGGGGCTGGAGAGATGGCTTGGTAGTAAAGAGTACTTGCTTCTTTCTCTTGCAAAGGACCCAGGTTCAGTTCCCAGGACCAATGTGGTAGCTCATAACCATCTAACTCCCAGGGAATTTAAGCCTCTTAATGTCATGGGTACTAGGTACACATGTGGTCTATATATACATTCAGGAAAAACATTCATACACATAAAATAAAATCTAAAAGAAATTTAAAAGAAGTAGATTGTGAAAAACAGTTCAGGATAGAACATATTATATGCTTAATCCCATTTTTATTATTTGCTTAAATTTTAACTTTGACTTAATGTTGAAGTCCTTTTAATCCTGTAAACTAAGAAATTAGATTTTGTTGTTGTTGGTTTGCTTTGGTTTGTTTGTTTGTTTGTTTGTTTTGAGACAGGGTTTCTCTGTGTAGCCCTGGCTGTCCTGAAACTTCCTTTGTAGACCAGGCTGGCCTCAAACTCAGATCCACCTGCCTTTGCCTCCAGAGTGCTGAAATTGAAGGCATGTGCCCACCACTGCCCAACAAGAATTTGAAATTTTAAGGCAGTTCTGTTCATTTTTTTCTTAGCTCTATGTGTATTTGTGGGTCCATGTATGTAGAGACCAGACAGCTTCAGGTATTGTTCCTTAGGAGTTGTCCATCTTACTGTTTGAGACGTGTCTTTTGCTGGCTTGTTGCTCACCAATTAGGCTAGGCTGACTAGCCAGCAAGCCCATGAATCTGCTTGTGTGTTCTAGGGACCAAATTCAGGTTTTTATGCTTGCATACAAATGTAATGGACTATCTCCCTAATGAGGATTATATTTGTTTTAGGTTGGCCAAAATTTTGAAGTGGTAGTGTCACATGTTCTAAATTAATTTTGTCAACATCAATATAAACTTATACTGGTGATTAACTCATGAGTTTTATTTTGAAAGTTAACTGATATGGTGCATCAAGAATAAGAGACATAGTTCTGGTATATATTGGACTCTCCATGAAAGTTAAAAACAAGTGGGAAATAGAATATGAGCTAGATTTGGTATAGTGAAGGGTGATGATAGGGATGAGTTGTATTTAGATATATTTTTAAAATTATTATTGTCGTTGTGGTTTTTTGTGTTTGTTTGGGTTTTGGGGGGGGGGTATCAGACAGTCTTCTTGTATATCCCCAACTGGCTTCAAGTTTACTATGTATTCCATGCTAGCCTCAAACTTGTGATTCTACTGAGTCAGCTTTCTGACTACCATTATAATTAGATATATTTTAAATAGATTTGATAATTATCGATAATTTGCTTTAGTAACTTTATAGGAATATTTGAATTGGTTGTCTTAGTCCAAGATTCAATGATGAGATAATTGTACATCTAGGTCAGGTATTTTTCTCTGCAGTAGTAGTGAAAGTTAGAAGGGGAAAATAGTTTATTGCTCTACCTTAAACAGTTCAGTTATGTCATAAATTCAAATTCTATACAGCTTTTCTGTTTGACTGTCAAACATTATTTGGAGTTTCCCACTGATTATATTTACTACATACTTTCCCCCCTCTGTGCTAGGGATTGTACATGCTAGGCAAACTCTTTAGCAATAAGCTGTTGTGAACTGCCTCCCCCAGATCTGCCTCTCATTATGTATTTACATATTTGGGGGGAAGGGGCAGGCTCTTTGTTATGTAGCCTTGGTTGGCTTGGAACTCACTGTGTTGACCAGGCTATCTTTGAATTCAGAGATCAGCCTACCCCTGCCTCCTAAGTGCTGGGATTCAAGGTGGCTCATTCTATATATTTTTTAATTGGGAGAGTTGGAATTCAGTGGTGTTTGAAAAGTGTTTGTTTAATTTTACTAGTATTAATGTGTTTGTTTTAATACTTTGTATAACGAATCATTTGAGCTTTGTATTCTTTCCTTTTACGCCAATTCTCCTAGGATTCTCTTTTTCTGTAGTTCTGGTACAGCAGTCAACAATTAACATTGTACTGAGTTTTTGTTATTTGATTTTGAGAGTAGATTTTAGGTTTTTTTAAATATAAGGGTACAAGGCAGTAAAGGATAACCACAAGTTAATGTGTAAGTTGCAGAGTAAGGAGCAGGTTGTCTTGGCTGGGCACCTAAAACTGTCTCAGAACAACAGCAGCCAAACATAAAGGACAAGAATTCTGCCTTAGTAATCTTTCTTGTCAGTGACTATTCAAGTGTTTTGTACCAACTGAGTACTTAACATTCTTGAATAAAAGTGTAGCCAATTCCTTCTAACTGCTATAGGATTAGCAGTGTAGTAATCTTACCTGTTGATCTGCTAAAAATGTTACTTAGACTAGACTCATGCTCTCTCCTTTAAGACTGTGCAAGATAGAGCTTGTTTGTACTCTTGATAATACTGAGGTACCAAAAGTTCATTGTATTCTTGTTGGGGAACATGTATTCACCATCTTCCTTGTCAGGATTCTTTTCTGTGTTGTGACACACCCTCACTTTATAGTCCTGAATATACTGTTACAACTTCCTCAGTCTAACCTTACAGATTAGTCTTGCTGTGTCTTTATTACTTTTTTGGTTAATATTCCTGTCCTAGTAACTCTAAACTGGTTATTTGGTATTTCTTCATTGACAAAGCAATACAAATATTTTTAATTTGTATACCAGGCAGCCATCTAGAATAGAGGTAATCATCTACTAGTTTGCTGACCTTTGAAATGTTTTTTTTCTGGTAGGCTATAAATCAGTGAGTGTTAGAAGTTGAAATATCTTGTAATGAAGTTTTAGAGACGTGAAACTTTATGTAAGCATGTGTTAAGGGAAATGATTGATTGGAGGGGATGGAGAGACTCCATAGTGAATACATTCAGAATAAAGCAATGGCCGTGCGAGTTTAATAACTAGAATTCCTTGAGTATTTTTTATTGCATCTTTTAAAATGCATTATTTATTATTATTATTATTATTATTATTATTGTGTATGTATGGTGTGTGTGTGTGTGTGTGTGTGTGTGTGTGTGTATACACATGGGTATGTATTGTGGCACGCATGTGGAGGTCAAAGGACAACTTAGTTCTCTCTCTGCACCATAGGTTCAAGGATCACATTCAGGTGATCATGCTTGCATGGCAAGTGCTTGTACCTGTTGAACTGTTTCTCTGCCCCTTGTTATTGTGAGTCACTAAGATGATAACAGAATGCTGTCAGAAGTCATGAACCTGACCTTGTTTCCAGTTCAGGAAATCAAACCCAAAGCCTCACACATAGGAAATTACTACCCCTAAGCCACATACATCTCCAGCCTGATATATTTTAAGGTATTGGTGTCCCTCATGAAATTTAAAACCTCTATGCTTATTTTTTAAAGTTAATATTAGTTTTGAAGTTACAAAGACAACAGGCTCAGTTCTCAGTACCCAGTGACTCACAACTGTCTGTAACTCTAATTCCAAGTGATTCAATGTCCTTTTAAAGCAACAATCACACACATATATACATGCAGGCAAAATGTAAGGTTCACATAAAGATAAATCTTCAAAAAAAAGTTGTATATGTTTTCCCAGTTTTTGTTAATAACTTTATAAACTGTTTCTGTGTAAATACAGAAGTGGATGGTATGCAAATACTGTTTTGAAACTTGCTTTTTTCACATGCCTTTGCATCATATCACTTCATCTAGCTAGGGCATCATGTTAAAATACCCAAATTAAAGAAAAGTAAAGATCTGGAAGTATAGCTCAGGAGTAGAGCCACCCCAGGGAAGGAGGCAGAAAGAAAATTAACAGTATATCTTACAGAGTATATCAAAATTATGACTATCTCAATTATGTAATAAATATAAAAATAATGTAGTTTAAATCTTTAACAAGTCTTTGACATCCAGACTGTATTTTATACTGATAGTACATCTCAATTAGAATAATAATTTTTCATTAGAAGCTTTCATGAACTATATAACAATATTTTGGTTAGAAGGAGACCATATATTAGCCCCATAAGGCTATAGTGGAGCTGAAAATTTGATATCATCTAGTGATACTGTAACAAAGCACGGCTTACTCTGTGTTCATGGTGATGCTGGTATAAACAAACCTTCTACAGTATTAGCCATATAAAAGCATATAGCAATCTAGCTTCATAAATGAGAAAAATGACTGCTAGTGGTTTATGTATTTGCTGTACTATAATGTACTTTAATATTTTAATGTATTTTTTATTTTCAAAAATACATTTATAGTAAAATAGTCCTTCAGCACCTCCATTAGCCTTAGGCATTGTATCTTTACCCTTTGCTTTGATTGGATCAAATGTCCACATTGAATTGGCTTATGCTAAGTTCTTGTGTATGCTCTTTGATGTTTATAATAATCTGTCTAATGGTGCACTTCTTAGAATCTCTCTCCCTCATTAAGTGAGGCACCCTATGGTTAACCTACATTTAAATTGTATTAAATTCATAGTATAAAAGGTAGAATAATATGTCTGAACTGCTCCAGAATATTTAAAAGGTTTCTATATCAGTTATTAAATTTAAATTAAAGTTAAATTTAAATTTTTGTTCTTCAGTTATTCCAGTTATGTTTCAAGTGTTCAGTAACACTTCCCTACTAACAGTTCCCTGTGGTTAGTAGCTGTAGCAATATAACTTTTTTTGGGTTTTTTTGGTTTGTCAAGACAGGGTTTTTCTATATAGCCCTAGCTGTCNTGGAACTCACTTTGTAGACCAGGCTGGCCTCGAACTCAGAAATC
>NC_034596.1:73971778-73997400 GCF_900095145.1 Mus pahari
TGCGCCACCACACCCGACTTGCAATATAACTTTTAAAGTTTGATGGTGTCCCATTATATAAGTTTTTCTATTATTTATTCGTTTCTGTTTGTGGATTATTTATTTTTTATAACTTAATTTTCTATTGGTGGATTATGACCTCTGAAGTTACATTGTTGAAGTTGCTATCGCTATAGAAATACATTATATAGGAATAATTCCCAAATGAACTAATAAATTATTTTTATTTTTGGTAGAAATTTCTCTTCAAAAATATTAAGTAGCATCAACAATATATAAAGTCTATTTCAATATATAGTTCCCAACAGTGAACATTGTTGGTCAGTTATACCAACAATACAGAAACAATGGGAAAGTAAAACTTTTTAAATATTTATATCACCTCTTTTAATCTAATTTTTAATTTTTAAAAATGTATGTTTGTCTGAGTATATGCCCTGTATATGCTGGTGCCCCCAGAGGCCAGAAGAGGGCATGATAATCCCCTAGATTTGGATTTATCGGAGGTGCCTGCTGTGGATACTGGTAACCAAACTTGGATCCCATGGAAGAGCAAGAAGCACTCTTAACTGCGAAACCACCCTTCCAGTTCCCACCTCCAATTTATTTTTTACATTATCAGACAAAGTAATGGGTTTCTTTATAGCATTTTCCTGCATACATGCCATACTTCCTTTGTCTGTATTCCTTTTTTAAAAGATTTATTTATTTATTTATTTATTATTTAATGTATATGAGTACATTATAGCTGTACAGATGGTTGTGAGCCTTCATGTGGTTGTTGGGAGTTGAATGTTTTTTAGGACCTCTGCTCGCTCTGGTCGGCCCCGCTTGTTCTGGTCAGCCTTGTTTGTATTCTTGTATCCTCTCCCACTACCTTCTTCCACTTTCAGTGCCTTACTCTACTTATATCACCTTTTTGTGTGGTTGGGGAAAGGGTTGTTCTCACTATAAATATTTCCATGGAATGAACAACAAAAAGCCAAAAGTCACTGGAAGCTGGAAATGAAATTGAGTGGTGTCCAGCATATGCCAGGCAGTTCTTGGATGAGGCTGAGTTCATGTTGGAGGCAAAGAAGCAAAAGAGTGTCTCTAGGATGTGATCTACTTTGGTACCAGGCCAGCCAAGACCTCATAAAATGTATCCTCTCTCAGGAAGCTTTTGGAGGACACTCAGAAAGAGAATAGACAAAGAAGGAAAGGATATGAGAATTTCCCAAAGTGAGTTTGAAGAGTTAATAATGGCTCTCAGTACTACACTTTCAGAAGATGCTTCTATTAGAATCCATGCAATATGGCAAAGTCAGGCCCAGGAACAGAAGAAAATTTAATGAAAGCTCACAAAAATATTGTTCACTATAAGGAAACCAATAAAGAATGGTAAAGCTCTCCAAACATAGCAACAGCTGAAAGCCTGTTAAACATAGTCTCAAGGAACAAAGGCACTAGTTACTAGAATTAACCTACAACTGTAGCAGTCAAAGTGGGACCACATGATGAGAATTGTGGCTTGAATGGACCCAGCCTTTGTATGACCAGGAGGAAGGTGCAGAAATAACGAACCCAACCATTCTTTGCTTCTTTTAGAGGAAGATTGGAGGATAAGAAAACATAAGATAATGGAGTCTATGAAGTCAGCCTTCTAGAACCTGGAAAGATAACAGAGTAAACCTTTAAAAAATACTATTTCTGGGACAGGAAAGACGGCTCAGTGGGTAAGAGTTGTTCTTCCAGAAGACCTGGGTTTGGTTGCCAGCACCTACTTAGTGGCTCACTGGAGTTACTGTCTGTACCTGTTGTCACTGAGGATCTCAACCTCTTTTGGTCTCTGTAGGCACCAGGCGTGCACATGTATACATACATACATGCATGGAAAATACTCATACACACAAAAGATGAACTAAAAAATATTTTAAAAGAAGTCTTCTTTGGAGAATGCAGAGATATGAGTGATTTCCACTGAAAAGGGAAGTAGAACTTGTGGGAAGAATAACTATAATATTAGAGAGCTAGTTCTCATTTTTTAGAATAGGTGGCCTTCAGGTAATGACATTAAAAATGGCATGTATATGTATACAATGTATGTATAAGCCTATTTCTGTACATGTTGCTAGAATTATGAAGATTAATTCACAGTGAAACAAGAGTAAAAGTAGGCAGATCTCATGTAAGAGATGAAATGCTGAATTATCCTTTTTGTCTTAAGTTTTCTGGCATGTGGTGACATACATATGTAATATAGTTGTATGTCATGATTGTACAAACAATACAGTTGCAGATTAAAGCTCTAGGATGTAAAGTAATTGTGTGAAATACTGCTGTGACCATGCTAGTATCACTTAACTACTTTGTTACAGTTGTCATTAAAGAATTTGGAAGATAGTTCTTTCTGGGCTATTAAATGTTTTGTGGTAGGAATGCCTTTCCTCCTCCCCCCCCCCCCCGGCTTAGTTACTTTCTAGTTTGCTGAAATATTTTGAGAAATGTAAAGGAAGGAAAGCTTATTTTGGCTCATAATTGAGATTATGTTCCATTATTGTGGGAAAGTTATTGGCAGTAGGACCTTAGGCAGTTGCTAATGCTATAGCTCTATCTGCAGTCAAGGAGCAGAAAGCAGTGACTGTACTCAGCCAGCCTCCTTCTCTTTATGTAATCCGGGATCCAAACCAGGGAATGATGCCTCCTGCAGTGGTTGGTGGCCCACCTCAACCTAATCAAGATAATCCCCCACAGGCATACCCTGGAGATTCTAAATCCCACCAAGTTGACAGTTGAAGTCAACCATCTTACTTCCTGCATCTACCATTTAACAGTTCTTTCAAATTTAATGCAGCAATTACTGTGTTTCTAATAGGAGCATACCTTGCACTGCCTAGGATCTAGAAGAGCCAATATAGAAGACTGGAATTGCTACAGATAATTTGCATTCTAGTTGGGAAAGTGCTTACACATATAAATAGGTGAACATGTAGGACAGATTTTCTTTTTTAAACTTTTATTTATATTATTACATTTTATATGTGTATGTAGGTACAACTTGTGGGAGTTAGTTCTCTCCTTCTACCATGTGGGTCTAGGGATGAAACTCCTGTTTGGTCATCAGGCTCGACATTAAATACCTTACCCGCAAAGCCATCTGGTTGGCCTGCAGGTAAGACATGTAAGTAGTACATAAAATATGCTTTCAGACTTGGCTGTAGGGGCTGGAGAAATGGCACCGAGGTACAGAGAACTAGCTGTTCTTCCAGAGGACCCAGATTCAAGCATCAACAACCAAACAGCGGCTCATAAGCATGTGTAACTCCAGTTCCAGTATATCTGACACCCTCTTTTAGACTCCATAGGCATCAGGTACATACTCAGTACACATACATATTTATGCAGGCAAAAGACTCATAAAAGTTAATCTTTTTTTAAAGACTTGATTATAATGGAGATGATAGAAGTACATTTATTTTTGTATACTTGTATGAAAATATAATGAAACTATTATACAACTCATATGTACTGATATGAAAAGGAAAATACTTAATCATTAAATCAACCATTAATATGTCCTTTGGGGCTTGAGCTGTTCTAGCAGTATTGATGGGATTTTGGCAAGAACATGAACCCATAATTTTGCATGATATCAGACAGCTGTCTTGACATCATTAACTTTTTTTTAGTAACAAATTGTTCATAGGCAGATGTTGTAGTACCCACCTTTAATTTAGCACTCAGGAGGCAGACACAGGTGAATCTCTGAGTTCTAGGCCAGTGTGGGCTACATAGCAAGTTCCAGTACAACCAGGGTTACAAAGACCCTGTCTGGGGGCGGGGGGAAGGGGTAAGTTATGTTCTTCTGTTTTTTCCTTTTTTAAAAAAAATTGGTTTGATTGCTTTTAAGTTTTATCATTGTCATAATTAGTATCCTGCTTGTCTTCTCTGTCTATGTAAAGTATACATACTCTTTTCTTTGCTGGGAATTGGGGCCAGTATGTACTAGTCTTGCATGCACTATTAGATGCACCCTTAGCTACACTTTATTTCTTTTTATTCATAAACTGTTTTGTTTAATGTAGTATGAGTTTTACTTTAGCCCAGTGTGAATGCAAGTAAAAACAGTGGACTGCCTTTTAAAAGGGGGTGTGGGGACTAGAGTTCCTTTCATGAATACTTAACAGTCTGTTAGATATTACTGTAATTAAAATCAATATTTTGAACGATTATATTTATTTTTTATTGGATATTTTCTTTATTTACATTTCAAATGTTATCCCCTTTCCGGGTTTCCCCCCTCCCAGAAGCCCCTATCACATCCTCCCTCCCCCTGCTTCTATGAGGGTGTTCCTCCACCCACCCACCCACTCCTGCCTCCCTGCCCTCAATTCCCCTACACTGGGGCATCTGCCGAGCCTTCATGGGACCAAGAACCTCTCCTCCCACTGATGCCAGACTGTACTCTTTGGTTGGTGGTTTAGTCCCTGGGAGCTGTGGGGTCTGGTTGGTTGATATGGTTGTTCTTTCTATGGGGTTGCAACCTCCTTCAGACCTTTCTCTAACTCCTCCATTGGGGACCTCATGCTCAGTCCAACGGCTAGCTGTCAAAACAGTTTAATAATATCTGTGTTTTGTTAATAATTTTAGACCTTAAGGCTTGTTTACTTTGACCTGATATATATATTGTCATTTATATATATATATATTGTTATTTATATATATAAAATTCTAGTTTTAGAAACAGTGTCTTCAGGAGAGATATTTAAAAAATAACCACTTCTCATTACTTATACTCCTGTGGTACTTAGCATCACTGCTCATTACTTCAAAGGAAAAAAATACATGCAGTGGAAGAATGGTCATAACTTAACCCCATAGGCATGACTTTGATAAATAGTAATCTAACCTTAAAATGAATTTTAGGCTTAAGGACTTCTCACCATTTGTTAGCAATATATTGTTTATTGGTAAAATTATAAATGAGGATGTGCATAGTAAGCCTGTCTCCCTCCCAGATAAATAGTTTTTTCAGCCAAGATGCTCAGACAAGAGGTTACTTATTGATACATAACACAGTATATGTAGTCTCCCTTATTCTTATGGGGCATATACTGGTATACACAATGCAACCTGAAGAATTTGAGTATAAGACCAAGCCCTGTAAAAAACTGTGGATGGAGGTGTGTGTGAGTGTGTGTATTTAAACATGCTTATGGTAAAGTTTAGTTCATAAGTTAGGGACAGTAAGAAATTAATAATATATAATAGCTAAAAAACCCTATTATGGCACAGCATAAATTATACAAATTCTGTGAATAGATTTTCCTTTCTCTAGTTTTATTACGCGTTACTCACCCTTATTCACAATGGAAACTGGAAAGCAGACTAGAGTTTATAATGTACCCAAGGAGGACCATTGTATTGTACACAGTATGAGAGCGTCTGATACAAACTAGACATTAACTCAATGACAGAGCTTGAAATCTGCTTGGTTTAATATGGCAGTAAATATTCTAATTTCAAGGTAAAAAATGCATGGTGCCTCATAGGCATGCATAGATGGAGTCTCTTAGCTTAGTAGGGCAGGTCGTGGAAGAGAGCAGGTGAGTTTAAGGAGATTTCATAAGACAGTGGAAAAGAAAAACTTAACAGGTTGAAAAATTAGACAGTATTTTTTTAATGAGTATGAGAAAAATATATTGATGATGTGGAAGTGGGAATTTTATAAGGATTACATGGGAAATAATTTTATTTGGGAGCTGGGGAGGGAAACATAAGATGGGGAATGTGTTTTAGGATTAAGTAAAAAGAAATCACTAAAGGGTCAGGCTAAGGAATTTCAAACATGTCCTACAGGATAGTGTAAAGTACCCTGGAGTCAGACTTCAGGCACAGACAAATTCTGTACCTTGCTAAAAAGGTACAACAAAGAACCTACTGTGAAGTTTAATTTAGATTATGCATGCCACTTATTGAGCCCAGTGAATGCATGTTGCATACTTAGCCCTCAGTAAACAGTAGCCTTAAAAAGGAAAGAGCTTCCAAAGGAGCACTGTCATGGTAATAGGGATTCTTTGAGAAAAGTTCAATCTGGCAGCACTGAGAAATGACCCACAAAGAGCAAGACTGAGTGAGGTTGAGTTACTGAGCTCAGAGAAACCATGCAAGAAACAGTAGAGTGTCATGGGAAGAGGGGAGCTGGGGTGTGTGTGGAATGTCATTAAAATTGATAGCTATGTATATTTAGGGGTATTACAACAATGATTTTCAAGCTGCTCAGCTTTTACCATGGAGGAAGGGGGGTAGCTAGTTTGTTGAGAAGCTAGTCTGTTAACACTTTTAACATACTTTTTAGAGCTATAAGGTATTATTTTATTATTGAAAAGTTTATCTGGTTAAGACAAGTGGCTCACCTTGACAATCCATGTTGAAGTTGGAACATGACAGAATAGAGAGTAATTTTTTAATGTAAGATCACTTGGAAGCTGGAAGGTTGGCAGCTTAGTTTCATTTTTCATGGCTAGTAGGGGAGGAATCACATTTCTAACATTTCTCCACAGGACTGTCTCTGCACCTTTATTAGCTCAGTTTTTAGGAGCCTTGAGCAATAAATGTGACTGAAGTCAGGTGGTAAAATAAGATTGTGATCCATTAACAAATGTAGTATGAAGCAATCAGGTGAAGAAGTGTGTTGATTTTCTCTGACCATATTTTAAAAGCAGGAGAGTAGTGTAATTATGTGACTTTTCAAGGAAGCACGCATTCTGAATGGTAGTTACTGTTCTTTAGAAACACCATGTGGAGCCACAGGAATGTTCGCCTATTTGGATTTTCTGCCTTGTTACTTCTAGTTATGTGATTTAACTATTCAGTGCCTATTTAGGAAAAGGAGTGTCTGCCTTGCCTACATTTTAGGGAATTTGTAGAAATAAGACTAAGAAATTGTATTTCCAGTGCACTATAGAAAACATTTTGGGCCAGCTAGGTGGTTCTACAGGAAAAGTTACTTGACAGTTTGAATGCTGTTTCTGGAACCTATGTAAGGTGAAAGGAAAGAACCAACTCCACAGAGTTGTTTTCTGACCCCAGTAAGTGTGATGTGCACCACACACACACACACACACACACACACACACACACACGTGATAATAAAAATTTTAAGCAATCTAAATATGAGATGTGGATGTTTAAATTACTTTGCAAAAAGTCTGTTTAATACCTGATCCAACAATTAACATTGTGTTAAAACTCCTAGTTTTTTGTTTGTTTATTTCTGTTTTAGTATTAGTAAACACAGTGAAAGGGTATGGATGTGGGGGGAGGCTCTCTAGCCCTGGCCTTCAGTCCATAAAGTTTGAGCAGCAATAAGAGATACGAATTTAAGTGCCTCTGAATAAAAATGAGGGTGCTGCAGGGGCGTTGTCTAAAAACCGAGGGCACAGGACAGATGAGATTAGTGCTGGGAAGGCTACAGGTGGGAGGCCACTTCATAACATTTCTTTGATGATCAAGTTACCATGGACACATCTTCACCCATCAGTCATGGTGACAGTCATTGAAGGAGGAGACTCCTCTGGTGCTCTTGAAGATTTATGTAAATTCCATGGCTTGCAGCAATGAGTCCTTCATCACAGAAAATTTCTGGCCCCAAAGTATCAGCCTATTCATGAAAACTCTTGACTGGTCTTTGCAAACCAAGATACCAGCCTGCTGCTAACAAGTATTTTGTGGGGACAACAGTGCAGACCCATAACAATGAGTTCTCATAAGTAGCTATAGTGGCTACATCATGTAATAAGTCCTGTTTGCCATAGAGTTGTTAATATAGGCACTAGGAATTAACACTCTTTAAGTTTGTTTTTGTTTTTTGTTTGTTTTGTGGGGTTGGGTTTGATTTGGGGATTATATTTTGAGAGAGGGTCTCACTGTGTACTTCTGACTGTCCTGGAACTCGATCTAGACCAGGCTGGCCACAAACTCACAGAAATCCACATGATTCTGCCTCCCAAATGCTAGGTTTAAAGGCCTGTGTCACTACACCCAGCTTCTTAAATTTGTGTTTTAAAGTTTATTTTCGGGCTGGTACTAGAAGAAGAGAGCTTGGGGAACATGAGTGATACTTTAAAAGTAGAATTTGATATCTTCTTTTTAGTACTTAACACATCCTTCCTCTTCCTTAGGGACAGGGAAAGGGGAATGGCCTGACTCTTGAGTTCCATAGTTTAAAGTTCTATATAATTCTCGTAGGTCTAATTATTATACTAAGTGTTTTAGAATTATACTTAACTCCCCATCTCAAAACCTTTGTAATAGCCATTCTTTAAAATTACCCTTTTTACTCCTTCTGCTGCTATACTCGCCCATGTGTGAAGTATTAAAATATTGTCATTATTGGCTACTCTACTTACATTTTCCTCTACTCAGCTATAGTTACATTATAGTTGTATTCTGAAAAGTCATTTTGTACTATTCTTGGCTATCAATAATCTCTTGGTGCTTAAGGAAGAAATTCAAACAGTTTAACTTAGTATTAAGAAGTATCTTGTTTTATCTTGTTTCTTACATTGGCTGTGTTGTCTAGACTGTTCTTATCCTCTAGGGCTTATATATTCTTGATTGATAGCCATATACCAATCAAGAAAGGCCATATTATGGGTCATTTAAAACTACATGCTTAAAAATCCATTTTTTAGCCTGCTTGAAAATGGCATAAATACCTTTTCCTCTAGTACATTTTTCAAAAAGCTCTTTGGGTACATTCACTCTTTTATTATGTCAGAGTTGAAGATGATAATGGCACAGCTGAAGTAACCAAGCATTTGATACTTTAGATACTGTATGGCTCCTAACTAACTCCTACCCTGAGTGCGAGGTATTAGAGATCCCCAAAAAACTTGAATTTTGTGTTTGGCGTGAACAAATAGAGAATTTCCCATTGATTAAGACAAAATACTTTTTTACTTAAATATATATTATAGCACATGAGGACCCCAATTATCTGGTTTTAGAAAAGTTACCATGACAACTTGGTAGCAGTTACCTAGTATACACAAGGCTCTGGGTTTGATCCTTAGCACCAGAGGAAAAAGAAAAAAAAAGAAACCAAACAACAAAAAAACCCAATTCTGGTCTTTGGGCACTCTTCCCCTGTGCCCGCTTCCTTATACTGCATGGTACTGCTTGCTGTTACAGAATGGTGACCAAATTTGTAAAGAGCACACACAGTGAAGGATGATCTCATCTTTAACTTTATCTCTACCCCCAAGAAATAGTGTCAAAGCTAGGCTTTAGCATTGAAAAAGAGAGAAGGTGTGACATAGTAGCTCATGCCTAGACAGAGACACAAGTACAGGTCAGCCTGGATTCTTAATAAGATCCTGTCTTTAAACACCACCTACTTCCCTATCCCTACTACCTCCTAGAGGCAGGAGAATTTCAAGCTTCAGGCCAGTTTGGATTACATAACAAAAAGTTTCGGGAAAGGGAAAGGGAAAAAGGGAAAGGGAAAAAGGGAAAGGGAAAAAGGGAAAGGGAAAGGGAAAGGGAGAAAGGGAAAGGGAAAAAGGGAAAGGGAAAGGGAAAGGAAAGGAGAAAAGGAAAAAAGGGAAAAAGGGAAAGGAAAGGAAAAGGAAAAGGAAAGGAAAAGAAAAGGGAAAGGGAAGGGGAAAGGGAAGGAAAAAGGAAAGGAAAGGAAAAAGGAAAGGAAAGGAAAAAAGAAAGGAAGAGGGAAAGGAAAGGAAGAAGAGGGAAAGGAAAGGAAGAGGGAAAGGAAAGGAAAGGGGAAAGGAAAGGGGAAAGGAAAGGCTAAGAATTTTAATAATGAAGTTTTTCTCCTAACATCAAGTAATAATAAATTTTTAAAATAGTAAAGCACGCCTTTAATCCCAGCACTCGGGAGGCAGAGGCAGACGGATTTCTGAGTTCAAGGCCAGCCTGGTCTGCAAAATGAGTTCCAGGACAGCCAGGGTCATACAGAGAAACCCTGTCTCAAAAAACCAAAAAAAAAAAAAAAAAATTAAAATAGTAAAGATTATAGAGGCTTTGCTTTGGATTAATACAAATTTGGAATTAAGTCTTTGGCTTTTCTAGATGCTGACTTAAGACCCGTCATAGTGGCATACTCCCATATTCCTTTAATACCAGCACTCGAAAGGCAGAGGCCGGACCTCAAAATCTCTTGAGTTTGAGGTCAGTCTGGTCCACATCATGAGTTCCAGGACAGCCAGGAATACATACAGAGACTCATTCTCCCAAAACATCCAAAAAAATAAAAAAGATGAGAGGCAACTTGACCCCGTCCTACTTGTTTCCTCATTGCAACCAGAGTATTACCTTGGATGTTAAGGGATTAAATGGAGAGTGTATGGACAGCTCTTGGCCCTAAGCTTGGCAACATAGTGTTAATGCTTTACTTTTTCTGTTTTGTGCCTCTGTCAGTGCTTATACAGCCATTTAAATAGTTGTTTTGTATAAAATAAGAATTCCATTTGAGTTACCATACACGGATTATAAACGTTAGATAATATAACAGATATGAAACTATCATGTCCATACATAGGGGCAAGGAGTTCACTTTAGTCTGTTAAGTTCAGGTCAGCTTGGAAATCAGTGAGAACCTACCTAAAAAGCAAAGGCTGAACAGCATCTTTCATTTTTTTTTTTAAATATCTATTTTAAATAGAAGACAGAAGGTCCAAGAAAATTCAAGTCACTAGCCAAAATTATACAAATACTTAGTGACAGATTTTAAATATTTTAATAGATTTATCTACTTTATTTTAAATATAAGTATCTAGCCTGCATATATATCACATGCATTCTTGCTACCTACTGACAGAGGTCAGAAAAGGGCATCAAATCCCCTGGAACTGGTATCAGAGATGTGGTAAAGTAGCATGTGGGTGCTGGGAGTCAAACTGAGGTCTCTGGAAGAGCATAAAGTGTTCTTAACTGCTGAAGATCTCTGTAGGTGTGACGGTTCTAAAAAGAAAAGGTCCACGGGGTAATAATCATTAGCAGAGCAGATACAGAGCAGAAACAAATTAAAACTACTGCTGAGTAAATTGCTTTACCTTGTATGTTGGAGTCTAATAAGAAAATAAATACCCTTTAAGGAATAAAGTGTGTGTGTGTGTGTGTGTATGTATATATATATATATATATATATATATATATATATATATATATATATATATATATATATTCCCCATCATGGAGTAATCTCTGTGACCACCAGAGCCCACAGAGTGTCCATCTGTGTGATGCAAGAAGGGAATCCAACATGACTCAGTATCCAGTGTTGATTCAAAGGTCTAGAGTTTCACCCCAGGCAGCTTATGATGGGCATATTTGAGCATAAGACAATTTTGGGGAACGTTTTCTAATGAAAATTAACCCAAGTGTACAATAAAGCTCAAGACAAGATTATGTTGAAAAATTTCAAAGTACACATGACCTCTTCCGTAAGACGGGTTCTATTGACTGAGAAACAGTGCTCAAGATAAGGGCCTATGGAGACTGACTGGAAACACTGACTGCTCTTCCAGAGCACCTGGGATCGATTCTTAGTACCCACATGCATCTAACAACAGCCTACAGCTCCACTTCCAGGGGGTCTGGTGTCCTCTTTTGGCTTCCGTGGACACTGAGTGCAGATGATATGCAGATGTATATGGAGACAAAACACCCCCACACTTTTTTTTTCTGGTTTTAAGAGGAATTGGCATCCAAAATTGCTTTGGAAGAGCTGATGTGATATTTGGGAATAATCTTTAAAATTACTAGTATATACTAATGGCGTTAAACAATTTTATTATAGCATTTTAAATTACGTTATTATTTATTGTGGGGACAAATGACCATTTAAACAACTTTAATTCTGCCAGTCTATGAACATAGGCTGTCTTTTCATCTTCTGGTGTGTTTAGTTTCTTTGTGTTTGTTTACACATTTCATTGTATCATTTAAGTCCTTGGGTTTATTCCTAGGTATTTTACTACTGATACTAGTGTGAATGAGTTTCTTTTCTTGATTTCTCTTAGTAAAGTCCTTATGTGTGTATAAGAAAGCTGTTTTGTTGTTGCTCTCGATTTTTGTATGTTGACATTTATTTCCTACTTCTTGTATAGTTCTTAAAGTCTTTTGGCAGAATCTTTAGTGTTTTCTAAATATAAGGTCCTATTTTCTTTAAATGGGGATAACAACCTTCCTATTCATGGCCCCGTAGTTTTTATTCTTTATTGCTCTAGCTAAAACTTCAAATAGCCTATTGGCCAGCTTCTCTGGAAGTGAATGGGAAGGTTCATGAAAAATTTGGCAGGTAGTCTCAGAATGAGCAATGACCAACAATTAATTCAAGCAAATAAATTCAAGGTGTTTCCAGCACAGCCAGCCTATCCTTTTGTGTCTTCATTGCAGCCTAGATTTGAACATATACTATATGCCAACATACCTCCCAACATTAATGAATACTATCTAACATACCTCAGCTCACTCTTGAGACTGTTGTTTATTGTATATTATACTGCTTTTTATTGTATATACAAAAGGTTTGCTCTTGTAGAAACATAATAATTTAATTACAGAAAACAAAATATAATATTTACCTACTGCCATTCCTCAGCATGTTAGTATATAAAATAGGTCTACAAATCAAACATTTACTGGCAATAAATCATAAGGAAGTCTATTTTAAAATAATTTTATATATACATATATTGAGTCCTTAGAGTCTCTCACCTCCCAAGTCTCTGGTACTTTCTAGAGGGTCTTCCCATCCCCCCATGCTGCTTATCTCTATTCATTCTATTGGCCCTCGATTTCTCTCCTGCCCCCCCCCATACCTGATCCTGTTCCCCTTTCCCCCTCCCCCTCCTCTCTTCCTCCCATGATTACTTCCTTCCCCCTTCTTAGTGGAATTGAAACATCCTCATTTGGACCTTCCTACTTGTTACACTTCTTAGAGTCTGTGGGTTATGTCTTAGGTACTGTGTAGCTTTTGGCTAAAATCTACTAATCAGTGAGTCCATACAATATTTGTCCTTTTGGGTCTGACTTACCTCACTCTGGATAATATTTTCTAGTTCCATCCACTTGCCTGCAAATGATGTCCTCGTTTTAAATACCTGAATAGTATTCCACTGTATAAATGAACCACATTTTCTGTGTCCATTCTAAGGTTGAGGGACATTTGGGTTGTTTCCAGCTTCTGCCTATTATAAATAAGGCTGCTATGAACATGATGGAGCATATGTCTTTGTGGTATGTTGGAATATCTTTTGGGTATGTGCCCAAGAGTGGTATATCTGGGTCTTCAGGTAGAACTATTTCCAGTTTTCTGAGGAACCATCAGATAGATTTCCAGAGTGGTTGTACCGGTTTGCAAATTCAAACACTAACATAATACAGTCTGGGGATGTTCTAATTTAATATTTAAAGTGAGGAATGGTATCAGGAAAGTATTGCAAGTACTTTTTTCCCCACATAATAAAGTCATTGTGTTTGTATAAAAATAGAAAACTATGTACAATAGAAACAATATCTTCTGGCATCCCCAACTGCCTGCTTGGATCCTAGTCACTACCATGCATGTTTTGTGTATGTGCTAGTGTCCAATGCACGTGTGTGTGGAGGCGGAAGGATGTTGTTCTCTGCCTTTATTCTTTTGAGATGAGTTTTTCAGTGCACTTTGAGCTTGACTGGTGTTTTTTTCCAGCTAGCTGGCCAGGAAGCCCCCAAACCCTCCATGTTGTTCCCCATCACTGGGATCACAAGCACGAGCAGCCATAGGTAGCTTTTCTGTGGGTGCCTGGGATCTGAATTCAGGTCCTTAGGCTTGTGCAGCAGGTATTCTTTCTTACCTACCGAGCCATCCCCCAGACCTAGATTGAGATTTTATTTTCCCTAATCATTTGAGTTATTTACTGACATTTGAGCAAGCATAGGTCATGCATAGAGTAGTTTGTTGCTACTTCTTAGCTATGAGTATAGTTTACCAACAGAGCATTTATACAGTGTATGCAGAGTGTTGTGCTTGAGCCCATCACCAGAAAACTAGTAGGATTAGCAACGAATAACAATGAACAAGGTGCAGAAATAAAGTAAAACCCTGTACATGTATAGCATCTACAACTCTAACAGGAATGTGTGCCTATAATAAAAACTAAAAAGTTTAAAGATGTAAAGAAAAGCAATAATTGACAGAAGAAAATGGAAAATGAAAAGCAAAAGTTAAATATTTAAAAATGTGAAAAGGGAGAAGGCAGGAGAAAGAAGGTTGTAATTTTTAGAAAGGGGGCAGGGAGAATGAAAGATGAAATGAATAAAAGAATTAAGAACGGAGGAGAAATGTGACAACAAAACTCAGAATAGTAAACATGTATATATAATCAACATGTGGAGGAAGAAGGAAAGTTGCTATTAGAAAAGAAACAGCAAATCCCAGGATAATGAGCATGTATATCTAACAGTGTCTCTGTGTTCATACACATGTAGTGAAAATAAGAACCCATCTACCTGTCAGCAAATACTCTAAGGGGGGAGAGGCAGGTTTTAACAACAACAACAACAACAACAACAACAAAAGTCTTGTCTCTGTTTAGATTATGCAGGCAGAAATGGCCATTCTTTACCTCTGCCAATCTACACTTCTTTCTGTGATTCTTTGACTGTGGGCTCCCTGGAAAGGCAAAAGCTGGAACACAGCCCCCTTTTCTTTGTGTGAGTGTGGCTTATATTGGGTCATCATCAGAGTGGGTCAGAATGACTTTCAGCTTTTCCTGCTGGCTCATACCAACTAGCACCAAACTCACGTTCCCTTGGCTGTAAATTTACTTTGAACAGATTAGCTTGGTTTATTCCCCGGGCAGAGTTAATGCCAGAGCTCCACGGAATGCCTGGATCTCAGGCCCCTTTGAAGTCCATACAGAGCACTCCTGTCTCCCACCTCACCAGGGCTGTTTGCTTTCCATTCTGAGTCACTGAGAAGCTGGGTTATGCTGTCTGCTGCTTATCTGCCATATGTTCTTTCAGTTCTCTGATGACACAGTTCCCTGAGAATGAATTTTTTAAACTCCTACTACCATTTGCCTTAAATTATTAAATTTATAGTTTATAGTTGGCTGTATTTGGGAGCACAGAGTAACCACTCTGATTATTGAGTATAGAATGGAATAATCAAGCTAAATACTATGCACATCACCTCAAATACTTAGCATTTCCCTCTCCCCTTTTTGTCTGAATGATCTGGAGGCCATCCACTATCACTAAATTAAATGTTTTGTAGTGAAAACATCTAAAATTGATTGTCTTAGCAACTTAGAAATGTATAATATTTTATTGTGCACTGCATTCACGGTACTATTTAGTATATCTCAAAAGAGATTTCTCTCGTGTTCTTCCTGAGATTGTGTGTCCTTGAAGGTCCTCCTTCCACCACTCCTCTCTATCCTAATAGACATTCTATTCTTTGCTTTTTCCTAAATGTCTGTTCTTACTAATTTACATCTGGGTGAGGACATGTGGTGTTTGTCTTTTATGCAAGGCTTATGTCACTTAGCATATTTTTGATACCATGTTTATAAAATGGCAAAAGTTTTTTTAAAACTAAATGGTGTTCCAATTTCTCTGTCCATCTCTTTTTAATTGAAACTGTGGTATGTATAATCCATGTATATGCATCTTTGTATGTGTGTGGGCTAATGAAGAGACTAATGGCTAATGTCAGTTATCGTCCTTTGTTACTTCCCACCTCCAGACCACTTTTTGAGGTAGGGTCTCTCACTGAACCTGGAGCTTATTTTTTTAGCCAGACTGGCTGACCACTGAGTCCTGTCTGTGCCTACTCCCTCCCACCCAAGCTGGAGTACAGATATTCAGAGCATTGCCCAGCCTTTATGTGGGTGCTGAGGATTTGAATCAGGTCCTTATACTTTGCCCACTGTGCCATCTATCTCTTTAGCCCCTTGTGTTTTTCTTGGAGTTTTCTTGGTGTAGAGTTAGGCTGGGTACACATTTTGGATACTCACCTTTGATGAGTATGGTATACAAATATTGATGTATGGTATACAAATATCCTCTCTATATGAAGGGGCTGACTGTCAATTGTTTCATTTGCTGTACTGACCTTTTTAGTTTGATAGTGTTAGTTTTTGTTGTCTGTACTTTTAGGTCAATCCCTCAAAAAATTACTGTGATTAATAATTACTGTGATACAGGGCCCCCAATGGAGGAGCTAGAGAAATTACCCAAGGAGCTGAAGGGGGCTGCAACCCTGTAGGTGGAACAACAATATGAACTAACCAGTACCCCCAGAGCTCGTGTCTCTAGCTGCATATGTAGCAGAAGATGGCCTAATCGGCCATCATTGGGAAGAGAGGCCCCTTGGTCTTGCAAACTTTATATGCCCCATACAGGGGAATGCCAGGGACAAGAAGTAGGAGTGGGTGGGTAGGGGAGCAGGGCTGGGGGAGGGTATAGGAGACATTTGGGATAGCATTTGAAATGTAAATGAAGAAATTATCTAATAAAATAATTTTAAAAATAATTATTGTGATAATTCCCTTCACCCACCCCATGTTTACTACTGATAACTTTGAAGTTTCTGGTATTAATGTTTAAATCTTTGACCCATTTTGGGTTGAATTTTTTTTTTTAATTATAAATATAGCAGTATTTTTCTTAGCAATTTGGTTTATATTATTTTATAACAAAGCAATTTGTATGACCTAGAATCATAGAAGGAGAATAAGGACCTTGTAAGCTTAACTCTTTGAATTCAGATATATTTTATATATATAATTTCATACAGGAACGTAAAAACTGCTAAGTCCTTGAAAGTTTCTATTGGAAGAAGATAGATCTTCTAAATGACATCATATTACGGGCATCCAACTGAGCATCAAGAATACTACTTTCTGTCCACAAAGACAGAAGATTCTATGGCTTTAAGATAGATGTTACCATTAGTCCTCCTTAAGTTCTTTATTGAATTTTTACTTTGCACTTTTGGGGTTTTTTTTTGAGACATCCTCAATTTGTGGCTCAGGCTCACTCATAGCACCCATATTAGGTGGCTCACAACTGTCTGTCCAGGCTGGCCAGACTCTGGGATCCTCTTGTTTTAAGACTCAAGAATTTACAGGCATGAGCCACCATGCCTAGCTTCAGTTATGTTTTGAACTCTTGATCCTTCTCCATCACCTTCCAAATGCTAGTGTGCACTATGGTGCCCAGCTACATTTTTTTTTTAAATGGAATTTTGCTTCCACTATTTATAAACTTATCCAGCATTGTGTGTCTTAAGATAGTTTTAATGATGTGCAAATAGTAATAACTTCTTTGGAATGCAATTATATGATGATAAATAAATGTTCTCCTATCTGAAACCTAAACTATGTAGAATTTTAAAGATGACATTACAAGAGTGTGCTCTACTTAAAAAGTAAACCCAGGTTATTTGTAGTTGGCCTTTTAAGTTCCTAGTGGGCTAAAGTTCAGTTTACTTCAGAGTATTTCTTTATAAAGGCTTCCTGGCACTGGGAGGTGGCTCAGTGCTTGAGAACGTGAACTGCTCTTCCCAGTGCTCAGATCAGATGGCTGACAACTGTAACTCCAGCTCCAAGGATCTGATGCCTCTGGCCACCACAGAAACTGGCACGCACATGCATATACAAAAAAAAAATAAAAAGATATAAATACACATAATTAAAAATAATACAAATAGAAATCCTCAAAACAACAACAGAAATGTCTTTACTTTGATTTATGAGCCAGCTTCCCAACCAGGAATAGTATGCGTGTATTCCACACACTTAGGAAAAGGAAGCAGGAAGATCGGTTGAAAGTCTGCCTCGGTTACATAGATTCTAGGCCAGCCTAGGCTGCATGTAACCCTGTCTCAAAAAAAAAAAAAAAAACAAAAAAAAACAAAAAAAACAAAACTAAAGAATTTTTTTCAGTTGTATCTTGAAGATTGATTTTTGTTTAAATTTGTGCACTTATTTTATTGAGTAATAATTTGAGTTAATACCTCATGTGACTAACTTCCCTGTATTTCAGTTTTGATTTGTATTTACTTTGTTTTGGATGTAGTTAGATCCTTTTTTTTTGTTTTGTTTTTGTGGAGTTTTTTTGTTTGTTTATGTTTGGTTTTGTTTAATTTTTTTGTTTTGTTTTCTGGAGAAGAGGACGAAGGAGTTAAGTAGAAGTTTGTTAAGTAGAAGTTTGTGAAACTGCAACTCATGCATCTAGTTAAGTATTTGCTGAGTAAGTTGAGTCATGTGTGTTCATGAGTGAGTCCAGGGCTTATGCTTGCTAAATGCATGATATACCATATTAAGCTACATCCTCAGCAGGTAAATAGGGTCTTTATATGATGTGAATATAGCTTTTTTTGCAGTGGTCTTTTTAAAAAATTGTTTCTGCCCAGCATGTAGCACACACCTATAAACCCAGCACTTGAGAGGTAGAGATGAGATGATTAGAAGTTCAAGATCACTGTCAGCCACATAGTGAGTTCCAGGCCAGCATAAGCTACAGGAGTCTGTAAGACTCCCCAAACACACATACACATACACACACAGAGAGAGAGAGAGAGAGAGAGAGAGAGAGAGAGAGAGAGAGAGAGGAGACAGAGACAGAGACAGAGACAGAGACAGACAGAGACAGACAGAAACAGAGAGATTACACACAAGGATAGCTCCTTTTTTTTTTCTTTCTTTTTTTTTGGGGGGGGGGGGTGAGGGATGTTGCCTGGCATTTGAACACAGAGTTGCATACATACTAAGTAAGAATTCTAGTGACTGGGTTATATACCCAGCTCTAAGATGCCTTAAGTGTATAAGGTTTTCTAGGCAAAACTTATATAAAATTTGATTTTAAGTGTTCAATTTAGTGAGGTTTAAAAATAAGTTATGTATGGCTGAAGAGAAGACCCAGTAGATAAAGGTGCTTGCTAGCAAGCTTTATAAATCCAAGTTCCATCCTTGGGACCCACATAGTAGAAGAAGAGAACTAAGTCCCATAAACTATCAAAAAGAGTTTCAGTTTCTCCATACCTTCTTTCAGTGCTTAGTACAGCTAGACTCTTTAATTTTAATGATTTTATTGTTGTTTTAGTTTGGTTTCTGTTGCTGGTAAATAAGTGACCAAAAACAGCCTAGTGGAAGAAAAATTTTATTCATCTTATACTTTATAGTCCATCAATAAGGGAAGACAGGGCAGGAATTCAAGGCAAGAACCCAAAGGCAGGAATTGAAGCAAAAAATCTAGGAGGAATACTGCTTACTAGCTTGTTCCCCTAGTTGTGCACAGCTACCTTCCTTATAAAGCCCAAGCCCAACTACCCAAAAGTGGAACTACTCTGTTGCTAATGAACAATTAACAATTGCCAATCTGATGGAATCCGTTCCTCAATTGGGGTTTCCCCTTTCCAGGTGTGTCAGGTTGACAACTGAGATTAGCAATCATAATTGTTTTTAGTGTTACTTCACTGTATGTTCATTCATAGGCCAACAGTTCACTGATATGTATGATAATGTATAATCCGTTAACATTTAGTATATTCAGAACTATATGAACACCACCAATAATTTATATATCATTCCCTAAAGAAACCTACGCAATCAGTTGTAATTCTCTTACCCACCTTCCTAACTAAGTCCTAAGAAACCACCATCTTTTATAGTCCCACCAATTCTAGACATCTAATAAATGGAATCATAGTATATGGGCTTTTGCTACTTGCTTTTTTTTCTTTTGGTGTATATGTTTGTACAGTTTGTATGGGTATACACATATACATTTATATGTGCAAGTGAAGATCAATGTTTCATGTCTTCCTAAATCGCTCTCCACCTTAGTTTTTGAAACAGGGTCAATCACTGAACCTGGAGAACATCAATTTGTCTGGGTTGGCTGGCCAATGAGTTCCAAGGATACCCTTGTCTCAGTACTCCCCAAACTCTGGCCTTTTAGACTCTCGCTACAATGATGAGCATTTTATGTTGGCTCTGGGAATATGAACTCAGGTCCTGGCAGTTTCATAACTGTTTCATGGCAGATGGCAGTCACATAGCCCCGATTGACCTGACACAGAGATCCACTTGCTGGGATTAAAGGCATCTGTCTCCATGCCCAGCATGACAGGCTTTTTAAACTTGTCTTTGAGCTTTATCTCTGGTATAGCCTGTTTTAGTGTTTCTTTACTTTTCTTTCTTTTTTTTTTCCATCATTATTCAGTATTTCGTGTATGTATCTATACCTTGTTATTTATGCATTCATCAGTTAGTGGACATTTGTAGGTTCTCTACTTCCACTATGTTAAATAATACTGCCATAGATATTTTTGTACTATTGTACAGATTGTATATTGTATAGCTGATGTGTATGTTTTAGGTTTTATACCTAAGAGTGGAACTGGTAAGATTGGTACATTGCTGTTTGCCTGCATCTATGTGTATATGAGGGTGTTGAATCCCCTGGAACTAGAGTTCCAGGCAGTTGTGAGCTGGTGTGGGTGCTGGGAATTTAATCTGGGTCTTCTGGAAGAACAGCCAGTACTGATAACTGCTGAGCCATCCCACTTCTCCAACCCCACTACTTAACATTTTCAGTAACACTGATATATAACAGCATTGATTTTGATTAGTATCTGTCAATAACTGGAATGATAGTAATATGCATTTATAACTACAAAAACTCCTCTAACTACCTGCAAAAGTGAATGTTAGGCTGAATTAACCTTTTCTTCTCGCTTCTCCACAAAACACTGCGTACTTTTACACTTGGTTAGTTGCATACTTTTTCACTTAGTTAATTATTTCCTTTTCTGTTTTGCAGAAAAAGAAAGCTAACCTGAATATTGGGGGGAAAAAAGACAAGAGAAATAAGGATAGAAGACAAGGTTTTCCAGTTTGAATAATGTAAGTTCTTTTCACTATCCTTGGCCTGAGTTCTGTATTAGCTGACAAAGCTGTTTCTATGGAAACATAGTCTAGCCTCTTAAAATGTCAGGAGAATGCTGATCACTTGAAATGAGACTTTCCAGCTGCTGGTCAAAGGGCTTTGCAGGCTAGAAAAGAGAAGGGAAGATGAACAGGGTGGGGGGAGATGGTTATTAGACTCTAATTATGCATGAACATATCCATGCATATGAAGTCTGTCTTTCCCATCTCCCTCTGCCTAAAACTTAAGGTTATAAAAGAAACTATTTTCCCAATAAACTAATTCCTAGCTTTGATGCAAATGGTTGTTTCTTGGTATTGAGTTTTGGATTCTAAAATCTGTATCATTTGGTCATACAATTGCCAGTTATCTGCAACAGTCCCTACTTCTGTATGGATAGTTGTACATCAAAATGCAGCACAAAGAACTATATCCTTATAATTTCCTTGTTTCTTGTCACCCTGTTTTAGATGTCTGCATCCTCTTTGAACTTAAAGTAGTCCAAGTTCAGTTGAACAGATATTTTTTGGACATTTTCTCTATCACACATATTATGCTAAGTACTAGACATGTAAAAATAAGACATATAAGGAAAATATTTTCTAATACATTGGAATCTGATGAGGAAAACCAGAGGAAAGTAATCATTTAATTTATTTTTCTGTCTTTCACTAAACTAAACACTTAGGAGGAAAAACTAAAATAGAATGTTGAGTTGATTAATACTAGTTGCAGCAATCTTTTGAGAATGAAAGACTAGATCATGTAGACAAGTGTGATGATAATATTCTAACCATGAAAATTCTGATCCAAACCTTGATTTATAGTTTTCTTTTATGATTTAGCATGAGTGAATAGGTGTACTTTTAAAGAGTTCATTTTTTAGAAATGTATAAACTCCTAGGTTTTTAAAATTAGCCATAGCAGTATAGTAACTCCTACATAAATTTGCTTACTTAAAATAAGAACATTAAATAAACTGCATCCAGTTTAATTTATACTTTTTATAATTAACACAGAAAACTTAAGGATCACCTAATATAAATTTCATAGCTCTCATTTTCATGAGAAAGAAGGCAATCGAATGGTAAATGTAGGTCATATGGTTATAAATACAAAAAAAGTTTGGATGGAGTGATAATCTGACATTCTTGTAAAAATACAGTTTTAGCCATTGGTGTAATTCATATCTATTTTCCTGACTGTTGACCTTAGTGCTTCTTCTAGAGCCTATGTAGGTGTTTATTGTATTAAGTAGTTTGTTTTTTCTCCCAATTTCATTGTAAGGACATTTGAAAGAAAGTTGACTAGTATTAGGAATACTGTCTGAAAACTTGGATTTTACTTAGTCAGCATTGTACTCTAAACATACTTGCTAAAATGATGCTCAGCTCAAGGAGGCAGTAAGCTCATTAGTGTAAATATTTTTAAAGCCTGGGCAGAAGAAGCTAATTAAATTTAATGTGTGGGTTTGCACACATAAACATCCTGCATATTTATGCTTAAGTGGATTGAAGAAATCCTAGTGCCATTGAATAAAATATGTTTTTATTTTAATTTATGATGGAGGACTCTTAACATAGAATCAAATTAATATTAATAGTACATGTCTATTTATTTTATAACTTGTATACATTATTTTTTTTTTTTGAAAACTAAGAGAAGTTCTGTGAAGTTAATCTTCTAAGTTACTCAGGTTGAGAGAAAAACAGGCTGTCCTTAAACAACAAGCTAGGAAATATGGTAGAGAGAAAATGAAAGTTCAGTCTTCCAGTCTGTATGCTTCCTTTGCTATATGTGCTATGCCATTTTCTCTAAATGAGTCCTTATAAAGTTCATCTTAATTTTTTCTTTATATATTACCAGTTATAAAAGCTGATATTCTTTGTAGTCTTTTTCTAATCTGTATAGTTTTGTTTTTAGATACCTTTGCTGATAAACTTTATTATTCTTTGGGTGTGGTCTTCATTGCAAAACCCACTTTAAAAAAAATTGTTTTACCCAGAAATACTTTTCTATATTTAAAGTTAGCCACTAAGATGGCTTATGCTATGCACCAAATTATAATCAGTTGTTCACACAGGTAACTGTGTCTTTTAATTAAGCAAAAAGTTGAGATGTTTAAAGTTACTGTTGAAATGATTCTCTATCCACAAAGCACCTATTCTCTACAAAATTAATAGGAAACCATTTCACTTTCTCACTTTGCTAAACTTTTTAGTATATCAGTTTTCTTAGCTGTAAAATTGAATAGAATGCATCATAGTTTTAAGAGACAACTTTTTAAAAAATATTTCATGTCTTCAACATTGAAAAATGAAAGGAGTGACCTTACTCTGTATTACCAACTATATTAAGTACCTATTAGATATTCTCTATATTGTGTAGAAATTGGAAATGAGCTATATATAAGTCTGTTTTTATATTATAATTCTTATACTTTTCCCTCCATCTTTCCCTCTTAGATTTCCCTCATGGATACATTTCATAGCATTATTATGTGATATGAGAAGTTATTTTTCTTTCTTTGAAGTAACATGGATTTTATACTACAGAATCAAGAGAATTGGCTTTATAGGAAATTTTGATATATAAAAAGTGGTACAGGTTTTTATAGATAATCATGACAACATCATATATGAATGGGCATGTAACAGAGGAATCAGACAGCGGAATAAAAAATCTTGATCTTGCATCACCAGAGGAATATCCGAAGCATCGAGAGATGGCTGTTGACTGCCCTGGAGATTTGGGCACCAGAATGATGCCAGTACGAAGAAGTGCACAGTTAGAGCGCATTCGACAACAACAGGAGGATATGAGACGTAGGCGCGAAGAGGAAGGGAAAAAGCAAGAACTTGACCTAAATTCTTCCATGAGACTTAAGAAACTAGCTCAAATTCCTCCAAAGACTGGAATAGATAACCCTATATTTGACACAGAAGAAGGAATTGTTTTAGAAAGTCCTCACTATGCTGTGAAAATATTAGGTAAGTAAAAATAGCACAATATGTTTTGCTTTGGTTCCTTGCATAACCTAACGAAAATGTGTGTGCGAAGGGCCAGATTTAAGAGCCCATAAGTGATGGTGCATTGAATTCAACCCTAAGATCAGTTCTTCATATTTTAATCACATTAAACAAAAGCATTGGTTTAAATATTGTGCTAGTTTCTTTTCTATTGCTGTGATAAACACCAGGACTGAAAGCAGCTTGGGGAGAAACAGATTTATTTGGCTTGCATGTCCCAGTCACACACAATCTTTCATTGAGGAAAGTCAGGACAGGAACCATAGAGGAAAAACTGCTTCATGACTTGCATGCTCAAATTGCCCTTTTTAACAGCCTGAGCAACTGCCCAGGGGTGGCTGCTGTTCCTGAGGAGATGCAACACACATCTGTTCATCCCAGAAAGGGAACCAGGACAGACCAAAGTAACAGTTACACCAATGTCCAATTTGGTGAGCCAGTGAGCTTTTTATTGGGGTTCCTAACAAAACTATGGGTGAAAGGTTACTTAACAAGCAGCAAAGATAATGTTAAAGATCACAACATCTACCCTAGAGTGGGTAGCAACTCCAAAAACTGATTGACATTCTCCATGCAACTGACAGATAGCTTGACAGTCTGAATGTCTTTTTCAGGCAGGTTAGCTGCCCCGTGTCTCTTGTCTGCCTCAAACAATTCTTTGATCCTTTTTTCACTGCTGGCTAGGGGCCCTGAGTCTTTTAAAGTTCCTGCTCTCCCTGACTTTGTCTTTTTGATCCTCCTTTTCCTTCCTAGAGCAAACATTCAATTTGGAAGGAATATTGCAGTTCTTGGGAACATAGCACATAACAGTGGTACTGCCCACCATAGTCTGGGCTCTCTCACATCAACCATTAATTAAGAAAATGCCCCCAAATACACCTACAGGCCAGTATGATGGAGGTACTTCCTCAGTGTAGACTCTTCTTAGATATCTAGGTTTATATCAAGTTAATGAAAACCAGCACAATTGACCTTTTGCCATCATGATACACAAATACTATTAAAATCATGAGCTTTCCTTAAGAATCATGTACGTATTAATATCACAGTGTGAAACAATCCAACTCTTAAAAGTTCCACGGTCTTTAAAAATTCTTGGAATTTCAAAGCTCGCATTCTTAAAAATCCAAAGTCTCTTAACTGTGTGCTCCTCTAAAACCAAAACCAAGTTATATACTTTCTCATTTCAAAAGGGAAGAAACATTGGACAGTTGCAATGAAATCAAACCAAAACTCCAAATTCAGTGGTGTCAGCTTAGTGTCCAGTATCTGGGACTCCCTTATGATCTTCTGAGCACTAAAGGGCTTTGGCAGCTCAGATTCTTAGCTCTACCATTTGCAAAACACACATCTTGTCTCATAAGCTCAAGTTGGTCCCACTCTACAAGTGCAGCTGTTGTTGGTAGTTACTCCATGGTACTGGTGTGGTTGGCATCTCTCAGTATACTCTGGTCTCCCCTGCAATGGAGGTGCACCTTCAATCAATGGCTTCTCATTCTCTTCAGGGATTCCATTCCTGCCACGTGGTTCCAGGTCTCTCCATGCCTTCTTCAATCTTGAAATTTTGTGCCATTGAAAAACCAGTTACCGGACTGGAGAGATGGCTCAGGGGTTAAGAGCACTGGCTGCTGCTGCTGCTCCCCCTCCCTCCCTCCCTCCCTCCCTCCC